>NC_069503.1:965315228-965550228 GCF_027579735.1 Bombina bombina
AGGTAGGTCTAAATTTTAATTAAACTACAGTCACCACTGCACCCTATGGTTTCTCCTTTCTCTGTTTGTTTCGGTCGAATGACTGGATATGGCAGTTGGGGGAGGAGCTATATAGCAGCTCTGCTGTGGGTGATCCTCTTGCAACTTCCTGTTGGGAAGGAGAATATCCCACAAGTAATGGATGATCCGTGGACTGGATACACTACAAAAGAAATAAATTTATCAGGTAAGCATAAATTATGTTTTTGCTCTCTCTCCCCTCTCTTTTTTGCCCTCTCTCCCCTCTCTTTTTTGCTCTCTCTCTCTCCCCCTCTCTTTTTTGCTCTCTCTCTCTCTCCCCCTCTCTTTTGCTCTCTCTCTCCCCCTCTCTTTTGCTCTCTCTCCCCCCTCTCTTTTGCTCTCTCTCCCCCCTCTCTTTTGCTCTCTCTCTCCCCCCTCTCTTTTGCTCTCTCTCCCCCCTCTCTTTTGCTCTCTCTCCCCCCTCTCTTTTGCTCTCTCTCTCAACCCTCTCTTTTGCTCTCTCCCCCCTCTCTTTTGCTCTCTCCCCCCTCTCTTTTGCTCTCTCCCCCCTCTCTTTTGCTCTCTCCCCCCTCTCTTCTGCTCTCTCCCCCCCTCTCTTTTGCTCTCTCCCCCCTCTCTTTTGCTCTCTCTCTCCCCCCTCTCTTTTGTTCTCTCTCTCCCCCCTCTCTTTTGCTCTCTCTCCCCCCCCTCTTTTGCTCTCTCTCCCCCCTCTTTTGCTCTCTCTCCCCCCTCTTTTGCTCTCTCTCCCCCCTCTTTTGCTCTCTCTCCCCCCTCTCTTTTGCTCTCTCTCCCCCTCTCTTTTGCTCTCTTCCCCCTCTTTCTTGCTCTCCCTCCCCCCCTCTCTTTTGCTCTCCCTCCCCCCCCTCTCTTTTGCTCTCCCTCCCCCCCCTCTCTTTTGCTCTCCCTCCCCCCCCTCTCTTTTGCTCGCTCTCTCTCCCCCTCTCTTTTGCTCTCCCTCCCCCCCCTCTCTTTTGCTCTCTCCCCCCTCTCTTTTGCTCTCTCTCCCCCTCTCATTTGCTCTCTCTCCCCCCTCTCATTTGCTCGCTCTCTCCCCCTCTTATTTGCTCTCTCCCCTCTCTCTTTTGCTCTCCCTCCTCCCCTCTCTTTTGTTCTCCCTCCCCCCTCTCTCTTTTGCTCTCTCTACCTCCCCCTCTCTTTTGCTCTCTCTCACCCTCTTTTTTGCGCTCTCTCTCCCTCTCTCTTTTGATCTCTCTCTCCCCCTCTCTTTTGATCTCTCTCCCCCTCTATTTTGCTCTCTCTCTCCCCCTCTCTTTTGCTCTCTCTCTCCCCCTCTCTTTTGCTCTCTCTCTCCCCCTCTCTTTTGCTCTCTCTCTCCCCCTCTCTTTTGCTCTCTCTCTCCCCCTCTCTTTTGCGCTCTCTCTCCCCCTCTCTTTTGCTATCTCTCTCCCCCTCTCTTTTGCGCTCTCTCTCCCCCTCTCTTTTGCTCTCTCTCCTTTCTCTTTTGCTCTCTCTCCCCTTCTCTTTTGCTCTCTCCCCCCTTCTCTTTTCTCTCTCCCCCTGTCCTTTTTTTTAATTGGGGCACTCCCACTGCCTCCCCTTCCCTGCTGAGCCGCCATTTTTTTTAGGTCACTCCCACTGCCTCCCCTTCCCTGCTGAGCCGCTCACACCTCCCACCGGCACCAGCAGAAGATCGTTACAAACAGTGACACACACAGTGTCACCGTCTGTAACGATCAGGCATCTGGCCTCATATGGAGGTGGAGCACAGATCGCGCTCCAGCTCCATATGCGGCAGATGCCTGAAGCTTCAGAAGCTCCAGCTCTCAGCTGTTATGTTACAGCTGAGAGTTGGAGCTCCTGAAGCTGTCTGTCGCCGCGAGGCGGCTGCACGCGCTTACAACATTCCTTTGAGGATGCGTGCGCAACTGCCGACGACGACAGACTTTTACAAACACAATTATAGTATAGATGTGTCAGATTCGATTATACAAAAATGATCCTACAGCGCTGCAAGATCCCTCACAAGATTCTAAAAAGGCAGTAGGAAGCCCAGTGCAGTATAGCACTGCATGACATGAGAGTTCTTCTGCATTTAGACTTTTGTGCTTTTGTATTTTATATTTCTTCTATAAGGTACGACAAGTCCACGGATTCATCCTTTACTTGTGGGATATTATCCTCCTGCTAACAGGAAGTGGCAAAGAGCGCCACAGCAGAGCTGTCTATATAGCTCCTCCCTTAGCTCTACCCCCAGTCATTCTCTTTGCCTACTCAAAGTACTAGGAAGGGTAAAGTGAAAGAGGTGATAAAATGTTAGTTTTTATTTTCTTCAAGCAAGAATTTTTTATTTTAAATGGTACCGGTGTGTACTATTTACTCTCAGGCAGCAGATGGATGAAGACTTCTGCCTGGAGGCTGATGATCTTAGCATTTGTCACTAAGATCCAGAGCAGTTCCCACAGAATGGCTGAGGAGTACAAGAAACTTCAGTGTGAGGAAAGTTTTCATGCTATATAGCAGTGAGTTATGTTCAGTAATTTTTTTCTGGAGAGACTGTGGTATTTCAGAAGGGCTGACAGTATCCCCATGAGGTGCTAAAAATAAATACACAGAGCGCCTCCTAAAAGGCTAAGACACTAGTAGTGACAAGATTATTTAAATAAAATAGCTTATAAAATATTTTATATACCCCTATAGAATTTCAACATATTTTATTTTATTTAAATAATCTTGTCACTACTAGTGTCTTAGCCTTTTAGGAGGCGCTCTGTGTATTTATTTCTCCAACATAGGTGTGTCCGGTCCACGGCGTCATCCTTACTTGTGGGATATTCTCTTCCCCAACAGGAAATGGCAAAGAGCCCAGCAAAGCTGGTCACATGATCCCTCCTAGGCTCCGCCTTCCCCAGTCATTCTCTTTGCCGTTGTACAGGCAACATCTCCACGGAGATGGCTTAGAGTTTTTTGGTGTTTAAATGTAGTTTTTATTCTTCAATCAAGAGTTTGTTATTTTAAAATAGTGCTGGTATGTACTATTTACTCTGAAACAGAAAAGAGATGAAGATTTCTGTTTGTAAGAGGAAAATGATTTTAGCAACCGTTACTAAAATCGATGGCTGTTTCCACACAGGACTGTTGAGAGGAATTAACTTCAGTTGGGGGAAACAGTGAGCAGACTTTTGCTGCTTGAGGTATGACACATTTCTAACAAGACTTGGTAATGCTGGAAGCTGTCATTTTCCCTATGGGATCCGGTAAGCCATTTTTATTAAATAAGAATAAAGGGCTTCACAAGGGCTTTTAAGACTGGTAGACATTTTCTGGGCTAAAACGATTGATATATAAGCATTTTTAATACTTCATAGCTTTGAGGAGTTATTTTATTCTTGGGAATTATGTAAAAAAAACGGCAGGCACTGTATTGGACACCTTTTTCACTGGGGGCCTTCTCTAATCATAGGCAGAGCCTCATTTTCGCGCCTCTATTGCGCAGTTGTTTTTGGGAAGCAAGACATGCAGATGCATGTGTGAGGAGCTCAGATACATAGAAAAAGCTTACTGAAGGCGTCATTTGGTATCGTATTCCCCTTTGGGCTTGGTTGGGTCTCAGCAAAGCAGATACCAGGGACTGTATAGGGGTTAAATATAAAAACGGCTCCGGTTCCGTTATTTTAAGAGTTAAAGCTTTCAAATTTGGTGTGCAATACTTTTAAGGCTTTAAGACACTGTGGTGAAATTTTGGTGAATTTTGAACAATTCCTTCATACTTTTTCACATTTTCAGTAATAAAGTGTGTTCAGTTTAAAATTTAAAGTGACAGTAACGGTTTTATTTTAAAACGTTTTCTCCAACATAGGTGTGTCCGGTCCACGGCGTCATCCTTACTTGTGGGATATTCTCTTCCCCAACAGGAAATGGCAAAGAGCCCAGCAAAGCTGGTCACATGATCCCTCCTAGGCTCCGCCTACCCCAGTCATTCTCTTTGCCGTTGTACAGGCAACATCTCCACGGAGATGGCTTAGAGTTTTTTAGTGTTTAACTGTAGTTTTTATTATTCAATCAAGAGTTTGTTATTTTAAAATAGTGCTGGTATGTACTATTTACTCTGAAACAGAAAAGAGATGAAGATTTCTGTTTGTATGAGGAAAATGATTTTAGCAACCGTTACTAAAATCCATGGCTGTTCCACACAGGACTGTTGAGAGGAATTAACTTCAGTTGGGGGAACAGTGAGCAGTCTTTTGCTGCTTGAGGTATGACACATTCTAACAAGACGATGTAATGCTGGAAGCTGTCATTTTCCCTATGGGATCCGGTAAGCCATTTTTATTCAGACAGTAAATAAGGGCTTCACAAGGGTTTATTAAGACTGTAGACATTTTCTGGGCTAAATCGATCATATTTACACATATTTAGCCTTGAGGAATCATTTAATCTGGGTATTTTTTGTAAAATCATATCGGCAGGCACTGTTTTAGACACTTTATTCTATAGGGGCTTTCCCTAATCATAGTCAGAGCCTCATTTTCGCGCCGGTATGGCGCACTTGTTTTTGAGAACAGCATGGCATGCAGCTGCATGTGTGTGGAGCTCTGATACATAGAAAAGTCTTTCTGAAGGCATCATTTGGTATCGTATTCCCCTTTGGGCTTGGTTGGGTCTCAGCAAAGCAGATTCCAGGGACTGTAAAGGGGTTAAATATAAAAACGGCTCCGGTTCCGTTATTTTAAGGGTTAAAGCTTCCAAATTTGGTGTGCAATACTTTTAAGGCTTTAAGACACTGTGGTGAAATTTTGGTGAATTTTGAACAATTCCTTCATACTTTTTCGCAATTGCAGTAATAAAGTGTGTTCAGTTTAAAATTTAAAGTGACAGTAACGGTTTTATTTTAAAACGTTTTTTGTGCTTTGTTATCAAGTTTATGCCTGTTTAACATGTCTGAACTACCAGATAGATTGTGTTCTGACTGTGGGGAAGCCAAGGTTCCTTCTCATTTAAATAGATGTGATTTATGTCATAAAAAATTTAGTAAAAATGATGCCCAAGATGATTCCTCAAGTGAGGGGAGTAAGCATGGTACTGCATCATCTCCTCCTTCGTCTACACCAGTCTTGCCCATACAGGAGGCCCCTAGTACATCTAGCGCGCCAATACTCCTTACTATGCAACAATTAACGGCTGTAATGGATAATTCTATCAAAACATTTTAGCCAATATGCCCACTTATCAGCGAACGCGCGACTGCTCTGTTTTAGAATATACTGAAGAGCATGAGGACGCTGATGATATTGTTTCTGAAGGGCCCCTACACCAGTCTGAGGGGGCCAGGGAGGTTTTGTCTGAGGGAGAAATTTCAGATTCAGGAAAAATTTCTCAACAAGCTGAACCTGATGTGATTACTTTTAAATTTAAGTTGGAACATCTCCGCGCTCTGCTTAAGGAGGTGTTATTCAATTTGGATGATTGTGATTATCTGGTCATTCCAGAAACACTATGTAAAATGGACAAGTTCCTAGAGGCCCCGGGGCCCCCCGAAGCTTTTCCTATATCCAAGCGGGTGGCGTACATTGTTAATAAAGAATGGGACAGGCCCGGTATACCTTTCGTACCTCCCCCCATATTTAAAAAATTGTTTCCTATAGTCGACCCCAGAAAGGACTTATGGCAGACAGTCCCCAAGGTCGAGGGGGCGGTTTCTACTCTAAACAAGCGCGCCACTATACCCATAGAAGATAGTTGTGCTTTCCAAGATCCTATGGATAAAAAATTAGAAGGTTTGCTAAAAAAGATGTTTGTTCAGCAAGGTTACCTTCTACAACCAATTGCATGCATTGTCCCTGTCACTACAGCCGCGTGTTTCTGGTTCGATGAGCTAGAAAAGGCGATTATTAGTAATTCTTCTTCTTATGAGGAGATTATGGACAGAATTCGTGCTCTTAAATTGGCTAATTCTTTCACCCTAGACGCCACCTTGCAATTGGCTAGGTTAGCGGCGAAAAATTCTGGGTTTGCTATTGTGGCGCGCAGAGCGCTTTGGTTAAAATCTTGGTCAGCGGATGCGTCTTCCAAGAACAAATTGCTTGACATTCCTTTCAAGGGGAAAACACTGTTTGGCCCTGACTTGAAAGAGATTATCTCTGATATCACTGGGGGCAAGGGCCACGCCCTTCCTCAGGATAGGTCTTTCAAGGCCAAAAATAAACCTAATTTTCGTCCCTTTCGCAGAAACGGACCAGCCCCAAGTGCTACGTCCTCTAAGCAGGAGGGTAATACTTCTCAAGCCAATCCAGCCTGGAGACCTATGCAAGGCTGGAACAAAGGAAAGCAGGCCAAGAAACCTGCCACTGCTCCCAAGACAGCATGAGATGCGGGCCCCCAATCCGGGACCGGATTTGGTGGGGGGCAGACTCTCTCTCTTCACTCAGGCTTGGGCAAGAGATGTTCTGGATCCTTGGGCGCTAGAAATAGTCTCCCAAGGTTATCTTCTGGAAGTGATTCATCCTGTTCCATTAAGAGAACGAGGGATGGGGTTCTACTCCAATCTGTTCGTAGTTCCCAAAAAAGAGGGAACGTTCAGACCAATCTTAGATCTCAAGATCCTAAACAAGTTTCTCAAGGTTCCATCGTCCAAAATGGAAACCATTCGAACAATCCTTCCATCCAGGAAGGTCAATTCTTGACCACGGTGGATTTAAAGGATGCGTATCTACATATTCCTGTCCACAAGGAACATCATCGGTTCCTAAGGTTCGCATTCCTGGACAAGCATTAGCAGTCCGTGGCGCTTCCTTTCGGATTAGCCACTGCTCCAAGGATTTTCTCAAAGGTACTAGGGTCCCTTCTGGCGGTGCTAAGACCAAGGGGCATAGCTGTAGTACCTTACTTGGACGACATTCTGATTCAAGCGTCGTCCCTTCCTCAAGCAAAGGCTCACACGGACATAGTCCTGGCCTTTCTCAGATCTCACGGATGGAAAGTGAACGTGGAAAAGAGTTCTCTATCTCCGTCGACAAGAGTTCCCTTCTTGGGAACAATAATAGACTCCTTAGAAATGAGGATTTTTCTGACAGAGACCAGAAAAACAAAACTTCTAAACTCTTGTCGGATACTTCATTCCGTTCCTCTTCCTTCCATAGCGCAGTGCATGGAAGTGATAGGTTTGATGGTAGCGGCAATGGACATAGTTCCTTTTGCGCGCATTCATCTAAGACCATTACAACTGTGTATGCTCAGTCAGTGGAATGGGGACTATACAGACTTGTCTCCGAAGATACAAGTAAATCAGAGGACCAGAGGCTCACTCCGTTGGTGGCTGTCCCTGGACAACCTGTCACAAGGGGTGACCTCCCGCAGACCAGAGTGGGTCATTGTCACGACCGACGCCAGTCTGATGGGCTGGGGCGCGGTCTGGGGATCCCTGAAAGCTCAGGGTCTTTGGTCTCGGGAAGAATCTCTTCTACCGATAAATATTCTGGAACTGAGAGCGATATTCAATGCTCTCAAGGCTTGGCCTCAGCTAGCGAGGGCCAAGTTCATACGGTTTCAATCAGACAACATGACGACTGTTGCGTACATCAACCATCAGGGGGGAACAAGGAGTTCCCTGGCGATGGAAGAAGTGACCAGAATCATTCAATGGGCGGAGACTCGCTCCTGCCACCTGTCTGCAATCCACATCCCAGGAGTGGAAAATTGGGAAGCGGATTTTCTGAGTCGTCAGACATTGCATCCGGGGGAGTGGGAACTCCATCCGGAATTCTTTGCCCAAATCACTCAACTGTGGGGCATTCCAGACATGGATCTGATGGCCTCTCGTCAGAACTTCAAGGTTCCTTGCTACGGGTCCAGATCCAGGGATCCCAAGGCGACTCTAGTAGATGCACTAGTAGCACCTTGGACCTTCAAACTAGCCTATGTATTCCCGCCGTTTCCTCTCATCCCCAGGCTGGTAGCCAGGATCAATCAGGAGAGGGCGTCGGTGATCTTGATAGCTCCTGCGTGGCCACGCAGGACTTGGTATGCAGATCTGGTGAATATGTCATCGGCTCCACCATGGAAGCTACCTTTGAGACGAGACCTTCTTGTTCAAGGTCCGTTCGAACATCCGAATCTGGTCCCACTCCAGCTGACTGCTTGGAGATTGAACGCTTGATCTTATCAAAGCGAGGGTTCTCAGATTCTGTTATTGATACTCTTGTTCAGGCCAGAAAGCCTGTAACTAGAAAAATTTACCACAAAATTTGGAAAAAATATATCGGTTGGTGTGAATCTAAAGGATTCCCTTGGGACAAGGTTAAGATTCCTAAGAGTCTATCCTTCCTTCGAGAAGGATTGGAAAAAGGATTAACTGCAAGTTCCTTGATGGGACAGATTTCTGCCTTGTCTGTGTTACTTCACAAAAAGCTGGCAGCTGTGCCAGATGTTCAAGCCTTTGTTCAGGCTCTGGTTAGAATCAAGCCTGTTTACAAACCTTTGACTCCTCCTTGGAGTCTCAACTTAGTTCTTTCAGTTCTTCAGGGGGTTCCGTTTGAACCCTTACATTCCGTTGATATTAAGTTATTATCTTGGAAAGTTTTGTTTTTGGTTGCAATTTCTTCTGCTAGAAGAGTTTCAGAATTATCTGCTCTGCAGTGTTCTCCTCCTTATCTGGTGTTCCATGCAGATAAGGTGGTTTTACGTACTAACCTGGTTTTCTTCCAAAAGTTGTTTCTAACAAAAACATTAACCAGGAGATAGTCGTGCCTTCTCTGTGTCCGAAACCAGTTTCGAAGAAGGAACGTTTGTTGCACAATTTGGATGTTGTTCGCGCTCTAAAATTCTATTTAGATGCTACAAAGGATTTTAGACAAACATCTTCCTTGTTTGTTGTTTATTCTGGTAAAAGGAGAGGTCAAAAAGCAACTTCTACCTCTCTCTCTTTTTGGATTAAAAGCATCATCAGATTGGCTTACGAGACTGCCGGACGGCAGCCTCCTGAAAGGATCACAGCTCCTTCCACTAGGGCTGTGGCTTCCACATGGGCCTTCAAGAACGAGGCTTCTGTTGATCAGATATGTAGGGCAGCGACTTGGTCTTCACTGCACACTTTTACCAAATTTTACAAGTTTGATACTTTTGCTTCTTCTGAGGCTATTTTTGGGAGAAAGGTTTTGCAAGCCGTGGTGCCTTCCATTTAGGTGACCTGATTTGCTCCCTCCCTTCATCCGTGTCCTAAAGCTTTGGTATTGGTTCCCACAAGTAAGGATGACGCCGTGGACCGGACACACCTATGTTGGAGAAAACAGAATTTATGTTTACCTGATAAATTACTTTCTCCAACGGTGTGTCCGGTCCACGGCCCGCCCTGGTTTTTTAATCAGGTCTGATAATTTATTTTCTTTAACTACAGTCACCACGGTATCATATGGTTTCTCCTATGCAAATATTCCTCCTTAACGTCGGTCGAATGACTGGGGTAGGCGGAGCCTAGGAGGGATCATGTGACCAGCTTTGCTGGGCTCTTTGCCATTTCCTGTTGGGGAAGAGAATATCCCACAAGTAAGGATGACGCCGTGGACCGGACACACCGTTGGAGAAAGTAATTTATCAGGTAAACATAAATTCTGTTTTTTGTACTTTGTTATCAAGTTTATGCCTGTTTAACATGTCTGAACTATCAGATAGACTGTGTTCTGTATGTGGGGAAGCCAAGGTTCCTTCTCATTTAAATAGATGTGATTTATGTGACACAAAATTTAGAGAAAATGATGCCCAAGATGATTCCTCAAGTGAGGGGAGTAAGCATGGTACTGCATCATCCCCTCCTTCGTCTACGCCAGTCTTGCCCACACAGGAGGCCCCTAGTACATCTAGTGCGCCAATACTCCTTACTATGCAACAATTAACGGCTGTAATGGATAATTCTATCAAAAACATTTTAGCCAAAATGCCCACTTATCAGCGAAAGCGCGACTGCTCTGTTTTAGAAAATACTGAAGAGCATGAGGACGCTGATGATATTGGTTCTGAAGTGCCCCTACACCAGTCTGAGGGGGCCAGGGAGGTTTTGTCTGAGGGAGAAATTTCAGATTCAGGGAAAATTTCTCAACAAGCTGAACCTGATGTTATTACTTTTAAATTTAAATTAGAACATCTCCGCGCTCTGCTTAAGGAGGTGTTATCTACTCTGGATGATTGTGAGAATTTGGTCATTCCAGAGAAATTATGTAAGATGGACAAGTTCCTAGAGGTCCCGGGGCCCCCCGAAGCTTTTCCTATACCCAAGCGGGTGGCGGACATTGTAAACAAAGAATGGGAAAGGCCCGGCATACCTTTTGTCCCTCCCCCTATATTTAAGAAATTGTTTCCTATGGTCGACCCCAGAAAGGACTTATGGCAGACAGTCCCCAAGGTCGAGGGCGCGGTTTCTACTCTAAACAAACGCACTACTATCCCTATAGAAGATAGTTGTGCTTTCAAAGATCCTATGGATAAAAAATTAGAGGGTTTGCTTAAAAAGATGTTTGTTCAGCAAGGTTACCTTCTACAACCAATTTCATGCATTGTTCCTGTCACTACAGCAGCGTGTTTCTGGTTCGATGAACTAGAAAAGTCGCTCAATAAAGATTCTTCTTATGAGGAGATTATGGACAGAATTCATGCTCTCAAATTGGCTAACTCTTTTACTTTAGACGCCACTTTGCAATTGGCTAGATTAGCGGCGAAAAATTCTGGGTTTGCTATTGTGGCGCGCAGAGCGCTTTGGCTAAAATCTTGGTCAGCGGATGCGTCTTCCAAGAACAAATTGCTTAACATTCCTTTCAAGGGGAAAACGCTGTTTGGCCCTGACTTGAAAGAGATTATTTCTGATATCACTGGGGGTAAGGGCCACGCCCTTCCTCAGGATAGGTCTTTCAAGGCTAAAAATAAACCAAATTTTCGTCCCTTTCGCAGAAACGGACCAGCCCCAAGTGCTACATCCTCCAAGCAAGAGGGTAATACTTCTCAAGCCAAGCCAGCCTGGAGGCCAATGCAAGGCTGGAACAAAGGTAAGCAGGCCAAGAAACCTGCCACTGCTACCAAGACAGCATGAGATGTTGGCCCCCGATCCGGGACCGGATCTGGTGGGGGGCAGACTTTCTCTCTTCGCTCAGGCTTGGGCAAGAGATGTTCTGGATCCTTGGGCGCTAGAAATAGTCTCCCAAGGTTATCTTCTGGAATTCAAGGGGCTTCCCCCAAGGGGGAGGTTCCACAGGTCTCAATTGTCTTCAGACCACATAAAAAGACAGGCATTCTTACATTGTGTAGAAGACCTGTTAAAAATGGGAGTGATTCATCCTGTTCCATTAGGAGAACAAGGGATGGGATTCTACTCCAATCTGTTCATAGTTCCCAAAAAAGAGGGAACATTCAGACCAATCTTAGATCTCAAGATCCTAAACAAGTTTCTCAAGGTTCCATCGTTCAAAATGGAAACCATTCGGACAATTCTTCCTTCCATCCAGGAAGGTCAATTCATGACCACGGTGGATTTAAAGGATGCGTATCTACATATTCCTATCCACAAGGAACATCATCGGTTCCTAAGGTTCGCCTTTCTGGACAAGCATTACCAGTTTGTGGCACTTCCATTTGGATTAGCCACTGCTCCAAGAATTTTCACAAAGGTACTAGGGTCCCTTCTAGCGGTGCTACATCCAAGGGGCATTGCAGTAGTACCTTACTTGGACGACATACTGATTCAAGCGTCGTCCCTACCACAAGCAAAGGCTCATACGGACATTGTCCTGGCCTTTCTCAGATCTCACGGGTGGAAAGTGAACGTAGAAAAAAGTTCTCTATCTCCGTCAACAAGAGTTCCCTTCTTGGGAACAATAATAGACTCCTTAGAAATGAGGATTTTTCTGACAGAGGCCAGAAAATCAAAACTTCTAAGCTCTTGTCAAGTACTTCATTCTGTTCCTCTTCCTTCCATAGCGCAGTGCATGGAAGTAATAGGTTTGATGGTCGCGGCAATGGACATAGTTCCTTTTGCGCGAATTCATCTGAGACCATTACAACTGTGCATGCTCAGTCAGTGGAATGGGGATTATACAGACTTGTCTCCGACGATACAAGTAGATCAGAGGACCAGAGATTCACTCCGTTGGTGGCTGACCCTGGACAACCTGTCACAAGGGATGAGCTTCCGCAGACCAGAGTGGGTCATTGTCACGACCGACGCCAGTCTGGTGGGCTGGGGCGCGGTCTGGGAACTCCTGAAAGCTCAGGGTCTTTGGTCTCGGGAAGAATCTCTTCTCCCGATAAATATTCTGGAACTGAGAGCGATATTCAATGCTCTCAAGGCTTGGCCTCAGCTAGCAAAGGCCAAATTCATACGGTTTCAATCGGACAACATGACGACTGTTGCGTATATCAACCATCAAGGGGGAACAAGGAATTCCCTGGCGATGGAAGAAGTGACCAAAATCATTCAATGGGCGGAGACTCACTCCTGCCACTTGTCTGCAATCCACATCCCAGGAGTGGAAAATTGGGAAGCGGATTTTCTGAGTCGTCAGACATTTCATCCGGGGGAGTGGGAACTCCATCCGGAAATCTTTGCCCAAATTACTCAATTGTGGGGCATTCCAGACATGGATCTGATGGCCTCTCGTCAGAACTTCAAGGTTCCTTGCTACGGGTCCAGATCCAGGGATCCCAAGGCGACTCTAGTAGATTCACTAGTAGCACCTTGGACCTTCAACCTAGCTTATGTATTCCCACCGTTTCCTCTCATCCCCAGGCTGGTAGCCAGGATCAATCAGGAGAGGGCATCGGTGATCTTGATAGCTCCTGCGTGGCCACGCAGGACTTGGTATGCAGACCTGGTGAATATGTCATCGGCTCCACCATGGAAGCTACCTTTGAGACGGGACCTTCTTGTTCAAGGTCCGTTCGAACATCCGAATCTGGCCTCACTCCAACTGACTGCTTGGAGATTGAACGCTTGATTTTATCAAAGCGAGGGTTCTCAGATTCTGTCATTGATACTCTTGTTCAGGCCAGAAAGCCTGTAACTAGAAAAATCTACCATAAAATATGGAAAAAATATATCTGTTGGTGTGAATCTAAAGGATTCCCATGGAACAAGATAAAAATTCCTAAGATTCTTTCCTTTCTTCAAGAAGGTTTGGAGAAAGGATTATCTGCAAGTTCTTTGAAGGGACAGATTTCTGCTTTATCTGTTTTACTTCACAAAAAGCTGGCGGCTGTGCCAGATGTTCAAGCTTTTGTTCAGGCTCTGGTTAGAATCAAGCCTGTTTACAAACCTTTGACTCCTCCTTGGAGTCTCAATTTAGTTCTTTCAGTTCTTCAGGGGGTTCCGTTTGAACCCTTACATTCCGTAGATATTAAGTTATTATCTTGGAAAGTTTTGTTTTTGGTTGCAATTTCTTCTGCTAGAAGAGTTTCAGAGTTATCTGCTCTGCAGTGTTCTCCTCCTTATCTGGTGTTCCATGCAGATAAAGTGGTTTTGCGTACTAAACCTGGTTTTCTTCCGAAAGTTGTTTCTAACAAAAACATTAACCAGGAGATAGTCGTGCCTTCTTTGTGTCCGAATCCAGTTTCAAAGAAGGAACGTTTGTTGCACAATTTGGATGTAGTTCGTGCTCTAAAATTCTATTTAGATGCTACAAAGGATTTCAGACAAACATCTTCCTTGTTTGTTGTTTATTCTGGTAAAAGGAGAGGTCAAAAAGCAACTTCTACCTCTCTCTCTTTTTGGCTTAAAAGCAATCATCAGATTGGCTTACGAGACTGCCGGACGGCAGCCTCCTGAAAGAATCACAGCTCATTCCACTAGGGCCGTGGCTTCCACATGGGCCTTCAAGAACGAGGCTTCTGTTGATCAGATATGTAAGGCAGCGACTTGGTCTTCACTGCACACTTTTACTAAATTTTACAAATTTGATACTTTTGCTTCTTCTGAGGCTATTTTTGGGAGAAAGGTTTTGCAAGCCGTGGTGCCTTCCATCTAGGTGACCTGATTTGCTCCCTCCCATCATCCGTGTCCTAAAGCTTTGGTATTGGTTCCCACAAGTAAGGATGACGCCGTGGACCGGACACACCTATGTTGGAGAAAACAGAATTTATGTTTACCTGATAAATTACTTTCTCCAACGGTGTGTCCGGTCCACGGCCCGCCCTGGTTTTTTAATCAGGTCTGATAATTTATTTTCTTTAACTACAGTCACCACGGTATCATATGATTTCTCCTATGCAAATATTCCTCCTTTACGTCGGTCGAATGACTGGGGAAGGCGGAGCCTAGGAGGGATCATGTGACCAGCTTTGCTGGGCTCTTTGCCATTTCCTGTTGGGGAAGAGAATATCCCACAAGTAAGGATGACGCCGTGGACCGGACACACCGTTGGAGAAAGTAATTTATCAGGTAAACATAAATTCTGTTTTTTAGCACTACATTCACCTTTTTAGGGGCGCTGGTACCCACAATACTAGGAGCTACAGGCACAAGGTTGAGCGCTGTCAGATTTTAACAGATTTTTAGTATCCCCATGAGGGTATTACTAAGCTTACATATAAAGGACTCATAAAAAATGGTTGACACTGAGTTTGAATGTTTGTGGGCAAACGTTTATTGAACTGGGAGTGCTGATAACGTTTTTGGTGGTAAAGTTTTTTGAGGCTTAAAGAACCCACATGGCTAGTTTCAGACCGCTCTGGTGCGGTTCATTTGGGCTGCAAAAACATCGAGTGAGGTGGGCGGAGCCTATTTTCGCACCTCAGTTGCGCACTTGTATTTGCAGAGCAAGCTCCAACTCTGGTGGGCCCTTGTGGAAGTGTTGGGCCACATCGAACCTTTAACCCCGTTTTTCCAATCCCTGAGGGCAGGTAGGCGCCACAGCAGGGCTGTGTTTTTTCCGGATTGAGGCCTATTATTTATCCGGTTTTTCAATGTAAAGGGTTAAGTGTTCCTTTCCTTGTGGGGCAAACTTAGCTGCATATTGTGGATATTCATGCAAAAAATTGAAACGATTTGAGTATTTTTAAGCTGTTTTGCAGAACGTGTATGCTTTTTTTCTCTTAAAGGCGCAGTACCGTTTTTTAGATTGTTATTTTTTCACTAAAATAAAGTGTTTTCAAGCCTGTTTGTGTCATTACTAGCCTGTTTAACATGTCTGACATTGAGGAAAGCCAATGTTCAATGTGTTTTGAAGCCTTTGTGGAACCTCCACTTAAAATGTGTCCCTCATGCACTGAAAGGGCAATTAATTGCAAAGAACATATTTCTCCAACATAGGTGTGTCCGGTCCACGGCGTCATCCTTACTTGTGGGATATTCTCTTCCCCAACAGGAAATGGCAAAGAGCCCAGCAAAGCTGGTCACATGATCCCTCCTAGGCTCCGCCTACCCCAGTCATTCTCTTTGCCGTTGTACAGGCAACATCTCCACAGAGATGGCTTAGAGTTTTTTAGTGTTTAACTGTAGTTTTTATTATTCAATCAAGAGTTTGTTATTTTAAAATAGTGCTGGTATGTACTATTTACTCAGAAACAGAAAAGAGATGAAGATTTCTGTTTGTATGAGGAAAATGATTTTAGCAACCGTTACTAAAATCCATGGCTGTTCCACACAGGACTGTTGAGAGCAATTAACTTCAGTTGGGGGAACAGTGAGCAGTCTCTTGCTGCTTGAGGTATGACACATTCTAACAAGACGATGTAATGCTGGAAGCTGTCATTTTCCCTATGGGATCCGGTAAGCCATGTTTATTAAGATAGTAAATAAGGGCTTCACAAGGGCTTATTAAGACTGTAGACTTTTTCTGGGCTAAATCGATTCATTATTAACACATATTTAGCCTTGAGGAATCATTTAATCTGGGTATTTTGATAAGATTATATCGGCAGGCACTGTTTTAGACACCTTATTCTTTAGGGGCTTTCCCAAATCATAGGCAGAGCCTCATTTTCGCGCCGGTGTTGCGCACTTGTTTTTGAGAGGCATGACATGCAGTCGCATGTGTGAGGAGCTCTGATTCCTAGAAAAGACTTTCTGAAGGCGTCATTTGGTATCGTATTCCCCTTTGGGCTTGGTTGGGTCTCAGCAAAGCAGATACCAGGGACTGTAAAGGGGTTAAAGTTAAAAACGGCTCCGGTTCCGTTATTTTAAGGGTTAAAGCTTCCAAATTTGGTGTGCAATACTTTTAAGGCTTTAAGACACTGTGGTGAAATTTTGGTGAATTTTGAACAATTCCTTCATATTTTTTCGCAATTGCAGTAATAAAGTGTGTTCAGTTTAAAATTTAAAGTGACAGTAACGGTTTTATTTTAAAACGTTTTTTGTACTTTGTTATCAAGTTGATGCCTGTTTAACATGTCTGAACTACCAGATAGACTGTGTTCTGAATGTGGGGAAGCCAGAGTTCCTTCTCATTTAAATAAATGTGATTTATGTGACAATGACAATGATGCCCAAGATGATTCCTCAAGTGAGGGGAGTAAGCATGGTACTGCATCATTCCCTCCTTCGTCTACACGAGTCTTGCCCACTCAGGAGGCCCCTAGTACATCTAGCGCGCCAATACTCCTTACTATGCAACAATTAACGGCTGTAATGGATAATTCTGTCAAAAACATTTTAGCCAAAATGAACACTTATCAGCGTAAGCGCGACTGCTCTGTTTTAGATACTGAAGAGCATGACGACGCTGATAATAATGGTTCTGAAGGGCCCCTAAACCAGTCTGATGGGGCCAGGGAGGTTTTGTCTGAGGGAGAAATTACTGATTCAGGGAACATTTCTCAACAAGCTGAACCTGATGTGATTACGTTTAAATTTAAGTTGGAACATCTCCGCATTCTGCTTAAGGAGGTATTATCCACTCTGGATGATTGTGACAAGTTGGTCATCCCAGAGAAACTATGTAAAATGGACAAGTTCCTAGAGGTCCCGGGGCTCCCAGAAGCTTTTCCTATACCCAAGCGGGTGGCGGACATTGTAAATAAAGAATGGGAAAGGCCCGGTATTCCTTTCGTCCCTCCCCCCATATTTAAAAAATTGTTTCCTATGGTCGACCCCAGAAAGGACTTATGGCAGACAGTCCCCAAGGTCGAGGGAGCGGTTTCCACCTTAAACAAACGCACCACTATACCCATAGAAGATAGTTGTGCTTTCAAAGATCCTATGGATAAAAAATTAGAAGGTTTGCTTAAAAAGATGTTTGTTCAGCAGGGTTACCTTCTACAACCAATTTCATGCATTGTCCCTGTCGCTACAGCCGCGTGTTTCTGGTTCGATGAGCTGGTAAAGGCGGTCGATAGTGATTCTCCTCCTTATGAGGAGATTATGGACAGAATCAATGCTCTCAAATTGGCTAATTCTTTCACCTTAGACGCCACTTTGCAATTGGCTAGGTTAGCGGCTAAGAATTCTGGGTTTGCTATTGTGGCGCGCAGAGCGCTTTGGTTGAAATCTTGGTCAGCTGATGCGTCTTCCAAGAACAAGCTACTTAACATTCCTTTCAAGGGGAAAACGCTGTTTGGCCCTGACTTGAAAGAGATTATCTCTGATATCACTGGGGGTAAGGGCCACGCCCTTCCTCAGGATCGGCCTTTCAAGGCCAAAAATAAACCTAATTTTCGTCCCTTTCGTAGAAACGGACCAGCCCAAAGTGCTACGTCCTCTAAGCAAGAGGGTAATACTTCTCAAGCCAAGCCAGCTTGGAGACCAATGCAAGGCTGGAACAAGGGAAAGCAGGCCAAGAAACCTGCCACTGCTACCAAGACAGCATGAAATGTTGGCCCCCGATCCGGGACCGGATCTGGTGGGGGGCAGACTCTCTCTCTTCGCTCAGGCTTGGGCAAGAGATGTTCTGGATCCTTGGGCGCTAGAAATAGTCTCCCAAGGTTATTTTCTGGAGTTCAAGGGGCTTCCCCCAAGGGGGAGGTTCCACAGGTCTCAGTTGTCTTCAGACCACATAAAAAGACAGGCATTCTTACATTGTGTAGAAGACCTGTTAAAAATGGGAGTGATTCATCCTGTTCCATTAGGAGAACAAGGGATGGGGTTCTACTCCAATCTGTTCATAGTTCCCAAAAAAGAGGGAACGTTCAGACCAATCTTAGATCTCAAGATCCTAAACAAGTTTCTCAAGGTTCCATCGTTCAAGATGGAAACCATTCGAACAATTCTTCCTTCCATCCAGGAAGGTCAATTCATGACCACGGTGGATTTAAAGGATGCGTATCTACATATTCCTATCCACAAGGAACATCATCGGTTCCTAAGGTTCGCATTCCTGGACAAGCATTACCAGTTCGTGGCACTTCCTTTCGGATTAGCCACTGCTCCAAGGATTTTCACAAAGGTACTAGGGTCCCTTCTAGCTGTGCTAAGACCAAGGGGCATTGCCGTAGTACCTTACTTGGACGACATTCTGATTCAAGCGTCGTCCCTTCCTCAAGCAAAGGCTCACACGGACATTGTCCTGGCCTTTCTCAGATCTCACGGATGGAAAGTGAACGTGGAAAAGAGTTCTCTATCTCCGTCAACAAGGGTTCCCTTCTTGGGAACAATAATAGACTCCTTAGAAATGAGGATTTTTCTGACAGAAGCCAGAAAAACAAAACTTCTAGACTCTTGTCGGATACTTCATTCCGTTCCTCTTCCTTCCATAGCGCAGTGCATGGAAGTGATAGGTTTGATGGTAGCGGCAATGGACATAGTTCCTTTTGCGCGCATTCATCTAAGACCATTACAACTGTGCATGCTCAGTCAGTGGAATGGGGACTATACAGACTTGTCTCCGCAGATACAAGTAAATCAGAGGACCAGAGACTCACTCCGTTGGTGGCTGTCCCTGGACAACCTGTCACAAGGGATGACCTTCCGCAGACCAGAGTGGGTCATTGTCACGACCGACGCCAGTCTGATGGGCTGGGGTGCGGTCTGGGGATCCCTGAAAGCTCAGGGTCTTTGGTCTCGGGAAGAATCTCTTCTACCGATAAATATTCTGGAACTGAGAGCGATATTCAATGCTCTCAAAGCTTGGCCTCAGCTAGCGAGGGCCAAGTTCATACGGTTTCAATCAGACAACATGACAACTGTTGCGTACATCAACCATCAAGGGGGAACAAGGAGTTCCCTAGCGATGGAAGAAGTGACCAAAATCATTCTATGGGCGGAGTCTCACTCCTGCCACCTGTCTGCTATCCACATCCCAGGAGTGGAAAATTGGGAAGCGGATTTTCTGAGTCGTCAGACATTGCATCCGGGGGAGTGGGAACTCCATCCGGAAATCTTTGCCCAAGTCACTCAACTGTGGGGCATTCCAGACATGGATCTGATGGCCTCTCGTCAGAACTTCAAAGTTCCTTGCTACGGGTCCAGATCCAGGGATCCCAAGGCGGCTCTAGTGGATGCACTAGTAGCACCTTGGACCTTCAAACTAGCTTATGTGTTCCCGCCGTTTCCTCTCATCCCCAGGCTGGTAGCCAGGATCAATCAGGAGAGGGCGTCGGTGATCTTGATAGCTCCTGCGTGGCCACGCAGGACTTGGTATGCAGATCTGGTGAATATGTCATCGGCTCCACCATGGAAGCTACCTTTGAGACGAGACCTTCTTGTTCAGGGTCCGTTCGAACATCCGAATCTGGTCTCACTCCAGCTGACTGCTTGGAGATTGAACGCCTGATCTTATCGAAGCGAGGGTTCTCAGATTCTGTTATCGATACTCTTGTTCAGGCCAGAAAGCCTGTAACTAGAAAGATTTACCACAAAATTTGGAAAAAATATATCTGTTGGTGTGAATCTAAAGGATTCCCTTGGGACAAGGTTAAGATTCCTAAGATTCTATCCTTCCTTCAAGAAGGATTGGAAAAAGGATTATCTGCAAGTTCCCTGAAGGGACAGATTTCTGCCTTGTCTGTGTTACTTCACAAAAAGCTGGCAGCTGTGCCAGATGTTCAAGCCTTTGTTCAGGCTCTGGTCAGAATCAAGCCTGTTTACAAACCTTTGACTCCTCCTTGGAGTCTCAACTTAGTTCTTTCGGTTCTTCAGGGGGTTCCGTTTGAACCCTTACATTCCGTTGATATTAAGTTATTATCTTGGAAAGTTTTGTTTTTGGTTGCAATTTCTTCTGCTCGAAGAGTTTCAGAATTATCTGCTCTGCAGTGTTCTCCTCCTTATCTGGTGTTCCATGCAGATAAGGTGGTTTTACGTACTAAACCTGGTTTTCTTCCAAAAGTTGTTTCTAACAAAAACATTAACCAGGAGATTATCGTACCTTCTCTGTGTCCGAAACCAGTTTCGAAGAAGGAACGTTTGTTGCACAATTTGGATGTTGTTCGCGCTCTAAAATTCTATTTAGATGCTACAAAGGATTTTAGACAAACATCTTCCTTGTTTGTTGTTTATTCCGGTAAAAGGAGAGGTCAAAAAGCAACTTCTACCTCTCTCTCTTTTTGGATTAAAAGCATCATCAGATTGGCTTACGAGACTGCCGGACGGCAGCCTCCCGAAAGAATCACAGCTCATTCCACTAGGGCTGTGGCTTCCACATGGGCCTTCAAGAACGAGGCTTCTGTTGATCAGATATGTAGGGCAGCGACTTGGTCTTCACTGCACACTTTTACCAAATTTTACAAGTTTGATACTTTTGCTTCTTCTGAGGCTATTTTTGGGAGAAAGGTTTTGCAAGCCGTGGTGCCTTCCATTTAGGTGACCTGATTTGCTCCCTCCCTTCATCCGTGTCCTAAAGCTTTGGTATTGGTTCCCACAAGTAAGGATGACGCCGTGGACCGGACACACCTATGTTGGAGAAAACAGAATTTATGTTTACCTGATAAATTACTTTCTCCAACGGTGTGTCCGGTCCACGGCCCGCCCTGGTTTTTTAATCAGGTCTGATATTTTATTTTCTTTAACTACAGTCACCACGGTATCATATGGTTTCTCCTATGCAAATATTCCTCCTTAACGTCGGTCGAATGACTGGGGTAGGCGGAGCCTAGGAGGGATCATGTGACCAGCTTTGCTGGGCTCTTTGCCATTTCCTGTTGGGGAAGAGAATATCCCACAAGTAAGGATGACGCCGTGGACCGGACACACCGTTGGAGAAAGTAATTTATCAGGTAAACATAAATTCTGTTTTTAGCTAATAAAAGTATGTTGCAGGATGATTCTCAGCCAGAAGGGAATCATGTTATGCCATCTAATTCGCCCCAAGTGTCACAACCATTAACGCCCGCACAAGCGACGCCAAGTACTTCTAGTGCGTCTAATTCTTTCACCCTGCAAGATATGGCCACAGTTATGAATACTACCCTCACAGAGGTATTATCTAAGCTGCCTGGGTTGCAGGGGAAGTGCAGTAGGTCAGGTGTGAGAGTAAATGCTGAGCCCTCTGACGCTTTATTAGCCATCTCTGATGTACCCTTACAATGTTCTGAGTTGGGGGTGAGGGAATTGCTGTCTGAGGGAGAGATTTCTGAGATGTTCCCTCAGACAGATTCAGATATGACGGCTTTTAAATTTAAGCTAGAGCACCTCCGCCTGTTGCTCATGGAGGTTTTAGCTACTCTGGATGATTGTGACCCTATTGTAGTTCCAGAGAAATTGTGTAAAATGGACAGATATCTAGAGGTTCCTGCCTACACTAATGTTTTTCCGGTCCCTAAGAGGATTTCGGACATTGTTGCTAAGGAGTGGGATAGACCAGGTATTCCCTTTTCTCCCCCTCCTACTTTTAAGAAAATGTTTCCCATATCAGACACCATGCGGGATTCGTGGCAGACGGTCCCTAAGGTGGAGGGAGCTATTTCTACCCTGGCTAAGCGTACAACTATACCTATTGAGGACAGTTGTGCTTTCAAAGATCCTATCGGATAAAAAATTAGAGGGTCTCCTAAAGAAAATATTTATTCATCAGGGTTTTCTTCTGCAACCTATTGCGTGCATTGTTCCTGTAACTACTGCTGCTGCTTTTTGGTTCGAGGCTCTAGAGGAGGCTCTTCAGGTTGAGACCCCATTAGATGATATTCTGGATAGAATTAGGGCTCTCAAGCTAGCTAATTCTTTAATTACAGATGCCGCTTTTCAACTGGCTAAATTAGCGGCAAAGAATTCAGGTTTTGCCATTTTAGCGCGTAGAGCATTATGGCTTAAGTCCTGGTCTGCTGACGTGTCATCAAAATCTAAGCTTTTAGCCATCCCTTTCAAGGGTAAGACCCTATTCGGGCCTTAACTGAAAGAGATCATTGCAGACATTACAGGAGGAAAAGGCCATGCCCTTCCTCAGGATAAGTCAAATAAGATGAGGATCAAACAAAATAATTTTCGTTCCTTTCGAAACTTCAAAGGGGGTCCCTCTACCTCTTCCCCTGCTGCAAAGCAGGAGGGGGAATTTTGCTCAATACAAGTCAGTCTGGAGGCCTAACTAAACTTGGAACAAGGGTAAACAGGCCAAGAAGCCCGCTGCTGCCACCAAGACAGCATGAAGGGGCAGTCCCCGATCCGGGACGGATCTAGTAGGGGGCAGACTTTCTCTCTTTGCTCATGCTTGGGCAAGAGACGTTCAGGACTCCTGGGCTTTAGAAATCGTGACCCAGGGGTATCTTTTAGATTTCAAAGATTTTCCTCCAAGGGGGAGATTCCATCTTTCTAGATTGTCTGTAAACCAGACAAAAAGAGCGGCGTTCTTACGCTGTGTAGAAGACCTATATACCATGGGAGTTATATGCCCAGTTCCAAGATCAGAACAGGGGCGGGGTTTTACTCCAATCTGTTTGTAGTTCCCAAAAAGAGGGAACCTTCAGACCAATTTTAGATCTCAAGATCCTAAACAAATTCCTCATCCTTCAAGATGGAGACCATTCAGACTATTTTACCAATGATCCAGGAGGGTCAATATATGACCACCGTGGACTTAAAGGATGCGTATCTGCACATCCCTATCCACAAAGATCATCACCAGTTCCTCAGGTTTGTCTTTCTGGACAAGCATTACCAGTTTGTGGCTCTTCCCTTTGGGTTGGCCACAGCTCCCAGAATTTTTACAAAGGTGCTAGGGTCCCTTCTGGCGGTTCTAAGGCCGTGAGGCATAGCTGTGGCGCCTTATCTAGACGATATCTTAATTCAGGCGTCAACTTACCAACTAGCCAAATCTCACACGGACATCGTGTTGGCTTTTCTAAGATCTCACAGGTGGAAGGTGAACGTAAAAAAGAGTTCACTTATCCCCCTCACAAGAGTTCCATTCCTGGGAACTATGATAGATTCGGTAGACATGAAAAATTTTCTGACGGAGGTCAGGAAATCAAAGATTTTAACCACCTGCCGAGCTCTTCATTCCATTCCTCAGCCGTCCGTGGCTCAGTGTATGGAGGCAATAGGACTAATGGTAGCGGCAATGGACATAGTTCTGTTTGCTCGCTTGCATCTCAGACCACTGCAACTGTGCATGCTCAATCAGCGGAATAGGGATTATGCAAATTTATCTCCTCAGATAAATCTGGATCAAGAGACCAGAGATTCTCTTCTTTGGTGGTTGTCACAGGATCATCTGTCCCAGGGAATGTGTTTCCGCAGGCCAGCATAGGTCATAGTGACGACGGACGCCAGCCTATTGGGCTGTGGTGCAGTCTGGAATTCCCTGAAATCACAGGGAGTGTGGACTCAGGAGGAGGCCCTCCTCCCGATAAATATTCTAGAACTGAGAGCGATATTCAACGTGCTTCAGGCGTGACCTCAGCTGGCTTCGGCCAGATTCATAAGATTCCAGTCGGACAATATCACGACTGTAGCATATATCAATCATCAGGGGGGGAACAAAGAGTTCTCTAGCGATGATAGAGGTTTCCAAAATAATTCGATGGGCAGAGACTCACTCTTGCCATCTATCAGCAATCTATATCCCAGGAGTGGAGAACTGGGAAGCAGATTTTCTGAGTCGTCAAACTTTTTATCTGGGGGAGTGGGAACTTCATCCGGAGGTGTTTGCACAATTGATTCATCAATGGGGCACACCAGAATTGGATCTGATGGCATCTCGTCAGAATGCCAAACTTCCTTGTTACGGGTCCAGATCAAGGAATCCTCAAGCGGTACTGATAGATGTTCTAGCAGTACCTTGGTCGTTCAACCTGGCTTATGTGTTTCCACCATTTCCTCTCCTTCCTCGTCTGATCGCCAGAATCAAACAGGACAGAGCTTCAGTGATTTTGATAGCACCTGCGTGGCCACGCAGGACTTGGTATGCAGATCTGGTGGACATGTCATCTCTACCACCGTGGACTCTGCCACTGAGACAGGACCTTCTCATTCATGGTCCGTTCCAGCATCCAAATCTAGTTTCTCTCCGGCTGACTGCCTGGAGATTGAACGCTTGATTTTACCTTGACTCATTCTCGAAAGCTGTCACTAGGAAAATTTATCATAAGATATGGCGTAAATATATTTATTGGTGCGAATCCAAAGGCTACTCATGGAGTAAGATCAGGATTCCTAGGATTTTGTCCTTTCTCCAAGAAGGATTGGAGAAGGGATTATCAGCTAGTTCCTTAAAGTGACAGATATCTGCTTTGTCAATTTTACTGCACAAGCGTCTGGCAGATGTTCCAGTCGTTCAGTCATTCTGTCAGGCTTTAGTTAGAATCAAGCCTGTGTTTAAACCTGTTGCTCCACCATGAAGTTTGAATTTAGTTCTTAAAGTTCTTCAAGGGGTTCCGTTTGAACCTATGCATTCCATAGATATTAAGCTTCTATCTTGGAAAGTTCTGTTTTTAGTTGCTATCTCTTCGGCTCGAAGAGTTTCTGAACTATCTGCATTGCAATGTGACTCGCCTTATCTTGTTTTCCATGCTGATAAGGTGGTTTTGCGTACCAAACCTGGATTCCTTCCTAAGGTTGTTACTAATAAGAATATTAATCAGGAAATTATTGTTCCTTCCCTGTGTCCTAATCCTTCCTCTAAGAAGGAGCGTCTGTTGCACAACTTGGACGTGGTTCGTGCTTTGAAGTTTTACTTGCAAACAACCAAAGATTTCCGTTAAAAATCTTCTCTGTTTGTTGTCTATTCTGGAAAGCGTAGAGGTCAAAAAGCTACGGCTACCTCTCTTTCTTTTTGGCTGAAAAGCATCATCCGTTTGGCATATGAGACTGCTGGACAGCAGCGCCCTGAAAGAATTACAGCTCACTCTACTAGAGCGGTGGCTTCCACATGGGCTTTTAAAAATGATGCTTCTGTTGATCAGATTTGTAAGGCCGTGACTTGGTCTTCACTTCATACCTTTTCCAATTTTTACCAATTTGATACTTTTGCTTCTTCTGAGGCTATTTTTGGGAGAAAAGTTCTTCAAGCAGTGGTGCCTTCTGTTTAGGCATCTGTCTTGTCCCTCCCGTTCATCCGTGTCCTATAGCTTTGGTTTTGTATACCACAAGTAAAGGATGAATCCGTGGACTCGTCGTACCTTATAGAAGAAAAGTAAATTTATGCTTACCTGATAAATTAATTTCTTCTATGGTACGACGAGTCCACGGCCCGCCCTGTCATTTTAAGACAGATTATATTTTTTTTATTTAAACTTCAGTCACCTCTGCACCTTTTAGTTTCTCCTTTTTCTTCCTGTACCTTCGGTCGAATGACTGGGGGGTGGAGCTAAGGGAGGAGCTATATAGACAGCTCTTCTGTTGTGCTCTTTGCCACTTCCTGTTAGCAGGAGGATAATATCCCACAAGTAAAGGATGAATCCGTGGACTCGTCGTACCATAGAAGAAATTAATTTATTAGGTAAGCATAAATTTACTTTTCTTTAGACTTTAAAATCAGTTTTATTACATTTAAACTTTGTACTGTCTGTTTTGTATTTCAATGCATAAATATTCTGTAAACAGCAGTGTATTTTTAGGATTGTGATTTTACAAATTCCGATTTTTCTTTTACAAATTCTATGTTACTTTAAAAAATGAGGGTCATACTTTTGTGTATTTATATGCATATTTTACAAATTACATTGCACTTTGTATTTGTTGTTGTTAAAATATAACTAAGATTTTTATTAATTTTCTGCGGGATCAATGATCAACAATTCTCTAGTTTGGAGAGATATTATAGTGCAGACTTAACTGTGCCTGAACTCATGGAATTCTATACGGAAAAGGGCAGAACCTGGAAGTCCAAGAGAGATGCCTTCCATAGAAAGTAATGAGACACTCTGAAATACAGAATTTCACAGGAGAGAGGGAAGTTTAACAGATGAGCACATGGGAGTGATATAAAGTCTCAGTTTGCTACAATTACAAATTAAACTGTAATGTTTTCACTACAATGTAACTTGTTTTTGCCTCTAGTGTAGTATATATTACTTTTCTGTCAGTAAATAAGTGTATTGTGAATTTTGAGCAAACATAACCTGCATACAACTGGCAAGATAAATCATTGAGGGCAGCTTGTGTAAAATGCTTACATCAGACATATCCTGGAAGATCCCCTGTTCAGCCCAGGGAGCTCCCCTGTCCCTCCCATTTTCTAAAGCTGTCAGTTTTATCTTACAATACAACAAATAGAAAGTACAATGTAATTTGTAAAATAACACAAAAATATACAAAGTATGATCCTAATTTGTTTAAGCTACACATATATTTTCAAAGCATAATCAGATTATGTGAAATCACTGCTGTTTATAGAACCTAAATGTATTAAAATACAAAAGAGAAACTGTAAATCTTAAATGTAATAAAGCCTTGGTTACCCACTCTTAAGTGTAAAGTAATATAAAGCTCAAAATGTAAATGTATCTTATTATGCAGTGCTATATTACACTGGGCTTGTCTCTCCTTCAAATACAGAAATTCAGGGAACACCCTATAGAGAATTATAGCAAAATTAGCCTGTCTTGAATCCTGTGAGATATCTCTCAGTGCTGGAGGATCATTGTAGATCATCTCATCTGAGCGGAGAGCTTTATGGGAGGAATCTCTTGTCTCTCGGAGACTTCCAGGTTTCACCCATTTTCTTATAGCATTCAGTGAGTTCAGCCCCTGTGAAGTCTGCACTATAATTTCTCTCCAAGCAGGAGAATCTTTTCTTCATGAATGAATTACTTTTGAGAAATAAGAACCTGGCCACCAGGAAGAGGCAAAGACACCCCAGCCAAAGGCTTAAATACTCCTCCCACTTCCCTCATCCCCCCAGTCATTCTTTGCCTTTCTTCCCAGGAGGTTGGCAGAGAAGTGTCAGAGTTTATTTTCGTCTCTTATGGAGGGTAGTACTCTTCGACATGGGACGGGAGTTTTAAGTAATCCTGTCAGCCTCTCAGTGAGGGATGGATGAAAGTTAGAGTCCAGAGATGCAGAAAGAGTCTTTCTGCGAAAACCATCCTGACTCATTTTAACAACTCCACAAGCAGTCGGCGCTGTCTAACTTCGCTTCGCTACCTGCTTTCTTCTCTGAAGTCCATGGAGGAGGTGAGGTTACTATCCATCACACTTGAAGGGCCGTGTTCCTGTTCCACGGCGTAGATTCCGGTAAGATCTTTTCATTTTACTTCTTCATGATTGTACTGTAACTTATTTGTTCCTGTGAACTCACATGAAGAATACAGGGTCTCAGTGGGACTCCTTAGTTTCTTGGAATCAAGGGTTAATATCTCCTGAGGGGGATTATTGAACAGGGTTTTTTTTAATCATTTGTTATGCGATTCAATCTGCTTATGTGTAGTGTTAACTGGGCTCGTGGCTTTTTGGAACATAACAGCCTTTCGAAGTGACGCAACCTTACGGTTGGGCATGCTTTTTTTGGACTGTACGGTTCACTTTGTGACCGGGCGTGTTAACGTTCTGGTCTCCCATTTCTGCATTCCTGACTGCGTGGCGACGGAGAATTCTAGTCCGCTGGTGTCTGGTTTATAGGAGGTGGTGAGTGCCCCAGCCATTGTGGATGTCAGGTGCCGTTTAAATTGTTTTATATATAGTCCATTTTTTGGTATCCTTTATCCAGTTATGGAGGATGCTGAAGTTGAGAGAGTTCAACTTTCTGATTCAGATTCTTCGTCCTGTGACAAATGCGAATTGGCCCCATTGACTCAGGTCAATCAGTTATGTTCTTTAGACCGTCCTAGAGTGCCTTGTTCCTCTGGCTCGTGGATTCAAGGGACTGCTGAGCCATCTGCCTCGGGGGGCCCTGTCCTCCGGGAGGCGAGTTCCGTACCGCTCCCTACTACTACTACACATGCGGGTAACCCAGGTTATGTTTTTTCCTCCTCAGAGGGTGGATTGTTCCCCCCGGAGGTTGTGGCATGTTTTCTTTTTTACATACTTTTAGCGCTTGCTCGTCTACAAAGTCCAGATGTTTATTTGCGATTGTGCTCATGCCCGATTGCCCCAGGTCTCTCGGCCACAGGAGGACATGTTCAGTTCCCTGTGGGTGTAACTATTCCTGAGTGTTGTGCCTTTCGTTACAGGCTGGTTCGCCTTTTGAGCTGTTTGGGGACCCTATCCTTCTCAGCTATGGGACTCATCAGTCTCCTCCTTCGAATGGCTCACCTCATTAGACATGGGGGGATGACATAATATCCTTTAAGTCTTGTTATCAAGAACCTTCCCAGTTTTGTTGGAGGAACAAGGTTTCTGTTCAGCTGGTCCTGCAGATCTTTCTTCTTGGGCGTTAACCCTTGGGTTGCCTGTTATTTTATTTTATCCGGTTAAGATGAATTTTATTTTTCATACTATGTTTCCTGCGGGAACTTTCTCTGGGATCGATACTTGCTGTTTGCTTCTATGGAAGCTGTTCGGATACACGTTAATCCCATTTTTGTCTGTCTTTTCTTCCTCCCTCTCTGAGGGCGGATTTAGCCAGCTTGGCAGTTATGACCCTGGTTGCAGGCTGGTCCTGCTTGGATTCAGATCTTCTGTCTCGCGGCTTATTCAGACACGTGGCGCCTATTATACCTTGCTGGTCAGGTTGGGGTGCCGAGTGCTCTCAATATTATTTACGTTTCTTGTTATTTGTTTTACAAGTTTCAGTTAAGCACTCTCAAGAGGACTTGCGGGTCCATGCGGCTCTCGAGATTGTTTCAGTTGTGACTGGGTTAGTGAATTTAGCTGTGTCACTCTTTGTTGCTTCCGATACCCTCGGAACCTAGAGTATTCCTTCCCACGTGGTGGGAAGGTTAGAGGGTTTAGCGCCTCTATTCTGCCGGTCGGGGCAGTGTTGCTTTAGGAGGCCCTGAAAATTGGAGAGGACAGAAATAAAGATCTCCCTGTACCACAACATTTCTTAAAATGTAACAATTGTGACTTAAAGAAATTCAAATATGTTGCAATAGATAAAATAAACCAAAACTGGAGAGGAGGTGATATAGAGAACGAGTTATTAAAATTAGAGTATAAGTGGATCTATGAACTAGAGACTAAGGCACCAAAAGGATTGAATATTGATTTCAGCATTACACCTTTTCTGAAATATTAAGCTAAATATCCACAACTCGAGAGATGACCCATATCCTCAATTTTATTATCCACTTATGAATACCAGATACAAGTTCACCAAAATGAAGTCAAGTAACACTTTGAAAGCAAGAAGTATAAAATGAATCTAATTAATCTAAACAATTCGCTTTAAATATACATTAATACCCAATCTATTGAATATATCATATGTAATTATACCTTTAAAAAGGAAAAAATTCGATTTATCTGTTGATAACAGACACACATAGTGCCAGCCTAAGAAATTATATTTCAATATTTAGCCGAATATGCAGACATAAAACAACATAAAGTAATCTAGTCCATTAAGCATTCACGGACTAGAAGTTTAATAAAAAGAATTTAATTTAACTAAACTGATTTAACGAATTTGATCTCAAAACTAAATTTATATTTCATTTTATATTTAATTATTAAACAATTATAATGGCAATAACTATAAACATATAATTGACAAATATCTGATTCCGGAAATATAGGTCCATTTAGTTCATTCCCAGACATATACACCGTTTCCTTTGGTCTCATAATATTATCTAACAACTGTCATTTATTCTTATGTATTGATTTTTATGTATTTATTTTAATTTACCATATATAAATATAAAAATAAGATCAGGATAATTCAAACAATTGTCCCTATTAAGATTAAATTGTATCTAAAATGAGACAACAACAAAGCAAATATCAACCAATGGGTGAATAGACTGGAGGTTTAAATAAGACCGCCAAACTGCAGTGGAGCATTATGTATGAAAAAGGCTGCAGGTGACAGCCGAAACGCGTCCAAACGTACTGCTCCAGAGACCCAGGATCTTCTTTCCAGCTTGTTCATCTAAACAAGTATATATCCAGCAGCTCTATACTAGAGATAAGGACATAGAACTGCAACCGGGACAAAAATTTCGAAAGGTACGAAGAAAGAGGACCGCAAACAAGGAGAAAGCTAAGAACAAGTCAGATCTCCATTAAAGTGTGAATCCTCTGGTACCCCTCTTGCTCTTTGTTCTGCTAACAGACATATAAAAAGATCCAAAATAATCGAAAGTCCAAAACTCTCCACCGTTTGACACTTGTGGAAACTTCCCCAACTAACCGCTCAACAAAGGAGATTAGAGAACAAAGTCGGACAACATCAAACTAAGAAATTAGCAAGACAAAGGAGAAAATTGTATTTTGTACAATAAAATACACTTGAAGGATCGTGAAAGACCCCCTGGTGGGTCCTCCAACAAAAGATACACAAGATCATTACCTTCACGTTTTTAACAAAAGGATTACAACTAAAGTAACAACTAAAGTAACAAACTGTTGCTACAACTGTTGCTACATTTACACTTTGGATACCATTTCAGGAGACCCCCTGGTGGGTTTCTAGGATTAATAAGTTTGCCTCGACAGACAAGATTCAAAGAAGAACTATACCGGTATAGTACACGAACTTGACCATTTTTTACATTTTTACATTTTTTCTACTTTTTAAGGTACCATTTAATTTTAAGCAATAAGCCCCGGGCCAATGCGCTTTCGCATACTTTTCTATTCCATTTGTATTGTATAAGTATACATAATATATACAGTATATGTCTTATATCAACTATAAGTCTCATTTGCGCTTTAGTTTCTAAGATAATAAAGCTAGTAAATAAAGCTATATTTCCAGGAACGCAATATTTATTTTAGAAATAATATAGTTATCACTGATTTTTAATTATTTTAATACCGGATCCGGTTCAAATTAGGCCAGTATTATTTTTTAATGATCCTATTGAATGTATGTCTATATATAGTTACTCTGAATAAAATCCTATATATTATTTACTAAAATCAGATATCTGTCTTTTATATTACTAAATGAAATTATTACACTTCTAGTTACTTACATCTTTAACAATTTTTTAACATAGTTTCATGTAACAGTCATAATACTAGACAAGATTTAGACTGAGTATATCTGATCAGAGCTACTCCAGTCGCACTACAAACTACACAAATATCTCCAGGCCCTGAAAATTGTCCTTTTGGGACTTGTTCCTTTAGTGGTTCTCTTCTTCATTGAGACCTTCTTGGACTCTGTACGTTTCACCTTCTAGATTGGGTCTCCTTCGGGGGACTTGTATTCCCTTCAGGAGTTGGTTGTTCCTTTTCGGGACATTAGACTGTGAGGTCTTTTTGGGCTCCGGTTAGGGGTCCTTCCCCAGTGTTGGGAATACTCTGCATCTCCTTCTTGGAATAGAAGAGGTCCTAGTGGTTTTCCACTCATATGGTTCAGGTATTGCCATCCAGGTGGCATCCAAACCCATGTTTTACTGTCCTCTGACCTCGAATCTGAGGTGATGTGTAGGCTTGCTTTTGCTCTGTTCGGATGACTTGTCCTCACTGTTCCCCTTGTGTCTGGAGCTCGGGGATAGCTGAACAGCTAGCTCAGCATACTAAGGCTCTGTGGCTACTCTGTACTGTAGCAATCCGAGGGTTGCTAGTTCCATCCCCAGCGAGGTCTCCTCAGCCTCTCCTCCTTTTGAAGTTGATAAAATGAGTAGCACCTTGTGTCCCTTAAGGGGAATTAGCCGTGCTTTTCAAGCACTATCATGTTAGTGTTGCTTGGACGCCTATTAGCTCTAGTGTCCTTTTATGGCCTTGGGAGGCCTTGGCTTTTTGGAGTGTTGGGCTCCTGCAAGGGGTGGTCTCTTACCTTTGGGTCAGGAATTGCAAGGGCTTCTTGCTCTTGTTATCTGGGTTATTCTGGATTTTTCCCTGGGAGGTCTTTTTTTTTTATCAGACGAGGGATTTATGTTCCTGGAAGATTGTTTAAGCTAAACATTTGTGGGGCCCGGGCTTCCTGTCCTGATCTTTCGGTTGTCGAGGGTTTTACTCTGCATTTTCTCTTTGTGTTTACCTGGCCTTATGATCCTAGGACTGGCCGGGGGGTTCCAGTTTCCAGGGTACTTGGGCTTAGCCCTTGTTCTGGCTGTTCTGTTTTACAACTTGGCCAGATTTACTAAGAGCCGGGGCTCCTTGATGATACGGTTCCCTTGGGACAACCAACTAATGTGACCTGATGGTGGGCTTTCCTGCCTAGCAAGCGGAAGGTTTGCGGTTGCTCAGCTGTCACTCTTGCGCCTGGTATGTGTGCTATCATTATGGTGTTTTAAGGGGTTCTTTCCGTGTTCGTCAGTGACGTGGCCTTGTGTTCTCTCGGTTCTTCCTACGACTTCCTGTCTTATGGGCAGGTGTTTATCGATGCTCTCCTCTTCAGGGGGCTCGTTGTCCTCCTTTCGGAGTTGTGGTTCCTTTTTTTAGGGGCCTCTCCTGTGTTCGGAAGGTTGGAACAGATGTTTTATCTGGTTTTGGGATTGGTCTGCTCTTTGAGTTTGTTCCTACCACCCGGGGAGCTTTGGCTTTGCATTGAGACTTTAGTTGGGTGGCTTTGCTAGATCTCCTTGGGTCTAACGCCTGCTCGATTGTCTCTAGTGGCTGTGTCCATTCTGCCGCCCTTTTGGGGGCCAATTTTGGGGTTCCTTTCTGTTCCCTTGCTTTCAGATCTGCTGTTGCTTGGGCTGGTCCGGCTAGGTGTAGGATCTGAGATCTGTTGTTCATCTTCAGGTCTTGGGGGTGCCAGTGGACTTTTTTTTAGAGGTTCTGTGCCTCTCCCCCTTTGAGATCTGTAAGTAGGCCTGGCGACCTGGATTGCCTGGAGTGTGTCCTCTGTCTGGAAGTTGGGCAATCTGCTATTTTGTTTGACTGCTTTTTCCTCACGGATAGTGTTTTCACCGCGTCTTCCTACGGATGGCGGTGTGTTACTGGACTCGAATCATTATTTTTCTGAGTTTGCTACTTGTAATTTTTCTGTTTGCTCAGTCTCTGAGTTCTGACGTTTTGAGGACTTTGTCTTCAGCTGTCTTTTTCTGTGCTGTTGCACGATGTTTGGGAGATGTTTCTTCTCCTTGATGATGCCTGGTTGCTCCTTGTGGGTTGGGCGTCGTCTCCCCTTGTTTTCTGGATCCATTCGGGTCTCTGTGGACTTGGCCTTCCTTTGAAGGGGTTTTTTTGTTTATGGATTTTGCTGTACCCTTTGGCTTACCCTTGTTCTCTCCCTTTTGGGGATTTTGGTACTGTACTAGTAAGGGTTGTGTGGGGACCGACTGCTAGGTGACGGTTATCCTGGAGGAGTGTTGGCTCAGTGAGTCTGTTTTGCGGTCTCTAGTTAGGCTTTCGGACTATCTGCAGGTCAGTGTCATTGGGGCCTTTTCCTTCTAGTTTTTTTGCCCGGCTCCGACGAAGCGGGGTTTGGTTGGGTTTTGTTTTTTTCAGACCTGGTGCCCTTACAATGGGCCGCCTATTGTACCCTCCCATTTTTGCATTCAGTGTCCTCTATAGCTTGGGTATTGTTTTCCTAAAAGTAATGAATGCAGCTGTGGACTCTTTCCATCTGAAAAAAAGAAAATTATCAGGTAAGCATAATTTAAGTTTCATTCATGTAATTAGCAAGAGTCCATGAGCTAGTGACATATGGGATATACATTCCTACCAGGAGGGGCAAAGTTTCCCAAACCTCAAAATGCCTATAAATACACCCCTCACCACACCCACAATTCAGTTTTACAAACTTTGCCTCCCATGGAGGTGGTGAAGTAAGTTTGTGCTAGATTCTTCGTTGATATGCACTTCGCAGCAGGCTGAAGCCGGTTTTCCTCTCAGAGTGCAGTGAATGTCAGAGGGATGTGAAGAGAGTATTGCCTATTTGAATACAATGGTCTTCCTCTAGGGGATCTATTTCATAGGTTCTCTGTTATCGGTCGTAGAGATTTCTTCTCCTACCTCCCTTTTCAGATCGACGATATACTCTTATATACCATTACCTCTACTGATTCTCGTTTCAGTACTGGTTTGGCTATCTACTATATGTAGATGAGTGTCTTAAGCCCGTGACACACTGCAAGCGATGCGGCGCGAGGCAAAGCAGCTGCTTCGCTCCGCGTCGCATCGCTTCTGAAGTTCAAATATTTCATCTCTGAGCGCTTAGCTACGCGACCTGACGCAGCAGAGTGCTCAGAGATGAAAAGGCAGGACACACTGAGCGCGCACAGCTGCATCTACACGCTGCGCGTCGCTCTGCTTGCAGTGTGTCACAGCCTTTAGGGTAAGTCTTATTTTGTTTATGACACTCTAAGCTATGGTTGGGCACTTTATATGTAAAGTTCTAAATATATGTTTTAAACTTATATTTGCCATGATTCAGGATAATCAGTATTCCTTCTTTCAGACTGTCAGTTTCATTTTTTGGGAAAATGCATATGAATAAATATTTTTTCTTACCTTGAAAAATTTCAATTTGACTTTTTTTTTTTCTTGCGGGCTGTTAGGCTCGCGGGTGCAGAAAATGCTTCAATTTATTGCGTCATTTTTGGCACAACCTTTTTTGTCGCAAGATTTTGTCATTTCCGACGTCATAGTTGACGCCGGAAGTTTTCACGTGGTTGCATCATTTTTTGACGCATGTGTGTTAGACGTTTTTCGCGCCAAAAATGTGGGCGTCATTTCTTTCATGTAATTAGCAAGAGTCCATGAGCTAGTGACGTATGGGATATACATTCCTACCAGGAGGGGCAAAGTTTCCCAAACCTCAAAATGCCTATAAATACACCCCTCACCACACCCACAATTCAGTTTTACAAACTTTGCCTCCCATGGAGGTGGTGAAGTAAGTTTGTGCTAGATTCTTCGTTGATATGCACTTCGCAGCAGGCTGAAGCCGGTTTTCCTCTCAGAGTGCAGTGAATGTCAGAGGGATGTGAAGAGAGTATTGCCTATTTGAATACAATGGTCTTCCTCTAGGGGATCTATTTCATAGGTTCTCTGTTATCGGTCGTAGAGATTTCTTCTCCTACCTCCCTTTTCAGATCGACGATATACTCTTATATACCATTACCTCTACTGATTCTCGTTTCAGTACTGGTTTGGCTATCTACTATATGTAGATGAGTGTCTTAAGCCCGTGACACACTGCAAGCGATGCGGCGCGAGGCAAAGCAGCTGCTTCGCTCCGCGTCGCATCGCTTCTGAAGTTCAAATATTTCATCTCTGAGCGCTTAGCTACGCGACCTGACGCAGCAGAGTGCTCAGAGATGAAAAGGCAGGACACACTGAGCGCGCACAGCTGCATCTACACGCTGCGCGTCGCTCTGCTTGCAGTGTGTCACAGCCTTTAGGGTAAGTCTTATTTTGTTTATGACACTCTAAGCTATGGTTGGGCACTTTATATGTAAAGTTCTAAATATATGTTTTAAACTTATATTTGCCATGATTCAGGATAATCAGTATTCCTTCTTTCAGACTGTCAGTTTCATTTTTTGGGAAAATGCATATGAATAAATATTTTTTCTTACCTTGAAAAATTTCAATTTGACTTTTTTTTTTTCTTGCGGGCTGTTAGGCTCGCGGGTGCAGAAAATGCTTCAATTTATTGCGTCATTTTTGGCACAACCTTTTTTGTCGCAAGATTTTGTCATTTCCGACGTCATAGTTGACGCCGGAAGTTTTCACGTGGTTGCATCATTTTTTGACGCATGTGTGTTAGACGTTTTTCGCGCCAAAAATGTGGGCGTCATTTCTTTCATGTAATTAGCAAGAGTCCATGAGCTAGTGACGTATGGGATATACATTCCTACCAGGAGGGGCAAAGTTTCCCAAACCTCAAAATGCCTATAAATACACCCCTCACCACACCCACAAATCAGTTTTACAAACTTTGCCTCCTATGGAGGTGGTGAAGTAAGTTTGTGCTAGATTCTACGTTGATATGCGCTCCGCAGCAGGTTGGAGCCCGGTTTTCCTCTCAGCGTGCAGTGAATGTCAGAGGGATGTGAAGAGAGTATTGCCTGTTTGAATTCAATGATCTCCTTCTACGGGGTCTATTTCATAGGTTCTCTGTTATCGGTCGTAGAGATTCATCTCTTACCTCCCTTTTCAGATCGACGATATACTCTTATATATATATACCATTACCTCTGCTGATTTTCGTTTCAGTACTGGTTTGGCTTTCTACAAACATGTAGATGAGTGTCCTGGGGTAAGTAAGTCTTATTTTCTGTGACACTCTAAGCTATGGTTGGGCACTTTTTTATAAAGTTCTAAATATATGTATTCAAACATTTATTTGCCTTGACTCAGGATGTTCAACATTCCTTATTTTCAGACAGTCAGTTTCATATTTGGGATAATGCATTTGAATCAATCATTTTTTCTTACCTTAAAAAATTTGACTTTTTCCCTGTGGGCTGTTAGGCTCGCGGGGGCTGAAAATGCTTAATTTTATTGTGTCATTCTTGGCGCTGACTTTTTTGGCGCAAAAAAAATTTTCTGTTTCCGGCGTCATACGTGTCGCCGGAAGTTGCGTCATTTTTTTGACGTTCTTTTGCACCAAAAGTGTTGGCGTTCCGGATGTGGCGTCATTTTTGGCGCCAAATAATGTGGGCGTCTTATTTGGCGCTAAAAAAATATGGGCGTCGTTTTTGTCTCCACATTATTTAAGTCTCATTTTTCATTGCTTCTGGTTGCTAGAAGCTTGTTCCTTGGCATTTTTTCCCATTCCTGAAACTGTCATTTAAGGAATTTGATCAATTTTGCTTTATATATGTTGTTTTCTCTCTTACATATTGCAAGATGTCTCACGTTGCATCTGAGTCAGAAGATACTTCAGGAAAATCGCTGTCTGGTGCTGGAACTACCAAAGCTAAGTGTATCTGCTGTAAACTTTTGGTAGCTGTTCCTCCAGCTGTTGTTTGTACTAATTGTCATGACAAACTTGTTAATGCAGATAATATTTCCTTTAGTAATGTACCATTACCTGTTGCAGTTCCATCAACATCTAATGTTCAGAGTGTTCCTGATAATATAAGAGATTTTGTTTCTGAATCCATCAAGAAGGCTATGTCTGTTATTCCTCCTTCTAGTAAACATAAAAAATCTTTTAAAACTTCTCTTTATACAGATGAATTTTTAAATGAACATCATCATTCTGATTCTAATGACTCTTCTGGTTCAGAGGATTCTGTCTCAGAGGTTGATGCTGATAAATCTTCATATTTATTTAAAATGGAATTTATTCGTTCTTTACTTAAAGAAGTACTAATTGCTTTAGAAATTGAGGATTCTGGTCCTCTTGATATTAAATCTAAACGTTTAGATAAGGTCTTTAAATCTCCTGTGGTTATTCCAGAAGTTTTTCCTGTTCCTGGTGCTATTTCTGAAGTAATTTCCAGAGAATGGAATAATTTGGGTAATTCATTTACTCCTTCTAAACGTTTTAAGCAATTATATCCTGTGCCGTCTGATAGATTAGAATTTTGGGACAAAATCCCTAAGGTTGATGGGGCTATTTCTACCCTTTCTAAACGTACTACTATTCCTACGTCAGATGGTACTCCGTTTAAGGATCCTTTAGATAGGAAAATTGAATCCTTTCTAAGAAAAGCTTATCTGTGTTCAGGTAATCTTCTTAGACCTGCTATATCATTGGCTGATGTTGCTGCAGCTTCAACTTTTTGGTTGGAAACTTTAGCGCAACAAGTAACAGATCATGATTCTCATAATATTATTATTCTTCTACAACATGCTAATAATTTTATCTGTGATGCCATTTTTGATATTATCAGAGTTGATGTCAGGTTTATGTCTCTAGCTATTTTAGCTAGAAGAGCTTTATGGCTTAAAACTTGGAATGCTGATATGTCTTCTAAATCGACTCTACTTTCCATTTCTTTCCAGGGTAACAAATTATTTGGTTCTCAGTTGGATTCTATTATCTCAACTGTTACTGGTGGGAAAGGAACTTTTTTACCACAGGATAAAAAATCTAAGGGTAAAAACAGGGCTAATAATCGTTTTCGTTCCTTTCGTTTCAACAAAGAACAAAAGCCTGATCCTTCTTCCTCAGGAGCAGTTTCAGTTTGGAAACCATCTCCAGTCTGGAATAAATCCAAGCCTTCTAGAAAAGCAAAGCCAGCTTCTAAGTCCACATGAAGGTGCGGCCCTCATTCCAGCTCAGCTGGTAGGGGGCAGGTTACGTTTTTTCAAAGAAATTTGGTTCAATTCTGTTCACAATCTTTGGATTCAGAACATTGTTTTAGAAGGGTACAGAATTGGTTTCAAGATAAGACCTCCTGCAAAGAGATTTTTTCTTTCCCGTGTCCCAGTAAATCCAGTGAAAGCTCAAGCATTTCTGAAATGTGTTTCAGATCTAGAGTTGGCTGGAGTAATTATGCCAGTTCCAATTCTGGAACAGGGGCTGGGGTTTCATTCGAATCTCTTCATTGTACCAAAGAAGGAGAATTCCTTCAGACCAGTTCTGGATCTAAAAATATTGAATCGTTATGTAAGGATACCAACATTCAAAATGGTAACTGTAAGGACTATCTTGCCTTTTGTTCAGCAAGGGCATTATATGTCCACGATAGATTTACAGGATGCATATCTGCATATTCCGATTCATCCAGATCACTATCAGTTCCTGAGATTCTCTTTCCTGGACAAGCATTACCAGTTTGTGGCTCTGCCTTTTGGCCTAGCTACAGCCCCAAGAATTTTTACAAAGGTTCTCGGTGCCCTTCTGTCTGTAATCAGAGAACAGGGTATTGTGGTATTTCCTTATTTGGACGATATCTTGGTACTTGCTCAGTCTTTACATTTAGCAGAATCTCATACGAATCGACTTGTGTTGTTTCTTCAAGATCATGGTTGGAGGATCAATTCACTAAAAAGTTCATTGATTCCTCAGACAAGGGTAACCTTTCTGGGTTTCCAGATAGATTCAGTGTCCATGACTCTGTCCTTGACAGAAAAGAGACGTCTAAAATTGATTTCAGCTTGTTGAAACCTTCAGTCACAATCATTCCCTTCGGTAGCCTTATGCATGGAAATTCTAGGTCTTATGACTGCTGCATCGGACGCGATCCCCTTTGCTCGTTTTCACATGCGACCTCTTCAGCTCTGTATGCTGAATCAATGGTGCAGGGATTACACAAAGATATCTCAATTAATATCTTTAAAACCGATTGTACGACACTCTCTGACGTGGTGGACAGATCACCATCATTTAATTCAGGGGGCTTCTTTTGTTCTTCCGACCTGGACTGTAATTTCAACAGATGCAAGTCTTACAGGTTGGGGAGCTGTGTGGGGATCTCTGACGGCACAAGGAGTTTGGGAATCTCAGGAGGTGAGATTACCAATCAATATTTTGGAACTCCGTGCAATTTTCAGAGCTCTTCAGTCTTGGCCTCTTCTGAAGAGAGAATCGTTCATTTGTTTTCAGACAGACAATGTCACAACTGTGGCATACATCAATCATCAAGGAGGGACTCACAGTCCTCTGGCTATGAAAGAAGTATCTCGAATTCTGGTTTGGGCGGAATCCAGCTCCTGTCTAATCTCTGCGGTTCATATCCCAGGTATAGACAATTGGGAAGCGGATTATCTCAGTCACCAAACGTTGCTTCCGGGCGAATGGTCTCTTCACCCAGAGGTTTTTCTTCAGATTGTTCAAATGTGGGAACTTCCAGAAATAGATCTGATGGCATCTCATCTAAACAAGAAACTTCCCAGGTATCTGTCCAGATCCCGGGATCCTCAGGCGGAGGCAGTGGATGCATTATCACTTCCTTGGAAGTATCATCCTGCCTATATCTTTCCGCCTCTAGTTCTTCTTCCAAGAGTAATCTCCAAGATTCTGAAGGAATGCTCGTTTGTTCTGCTGGTAGCTCCGGCATGGCCTCACAGGTTTTGGTATGCGGATCTTGTCCGGATGGCCTCTTGCCAACCGTGGACTCTTCCGTTAAGACCAGACCTTCTGTCGCAAGGTCCTTTTTTCCATCAGGATCTCAAATCCTTAAATTTAAAGGTATGGAGATTGAACGCTTGATTCTTTGTCAAAGAGGTTTCTCTGACTCTGTGATTAATACTATGTTACAGGCTCGTAAATCTGTATCTAGAGAGATATATTATAGAGTCTGGAAGACTTATATTTCTTGGTGTCTTTCTCATCATTTTTCTTGGCATTCTTTTAGAATACCAAGAATTTTACAGTTTCTTCAGGATGGTTTAGATAAAGGTTTGTCCGCAAGTTCCTTGAAAGGACAAATCTCTGCTCTTTCTGTTCTTTTTCACAGAAAGATTGCTAATCTTCCTGATATTCATTGTTTTGTACAAGCTTTGGTTCGTATAAAACCTGTCATTAAGTCAATTTCTCCTCCTTGGAGTTTGAATTTGGTTCTGGGGGCTCTTCAAGCTCCTCCTTTTGAACCCATGCATTCATTGGACATTAAATTACTTTCTTGGAAAGTTTTGTTCCTTTTGGCGATCTTTTCTGCCAGAAGAGTCTCTGAATTATCTGCTCTTTCTTGTGAGTCTCCTTTTCTGATTTTTCATCAGGATAAGGCGGTGTTGCGAACTTCTTTTGAATTTTTACCTAAGGTTGTGAATTCCAACAACATTAGTAGAGAAATTGTGGTTCCTTCATTATGTCCTAATCCTAAGAATTCTAAGGAGAAATCGTTGCATTCTTTGGATGTTGTTAGAGCTTTGAAATATTATGTTGAAGCTACTAAGTCTTTCCGAAAGACTTCTAGTCTATTTGTTATCTTTTCCTGTTCTAGAAAAGGCCAGAAAGCTTCTGCCATTTCTTTGGCATCTTGGTTGAAATCTTTAATTCATCTTGCCTATGTCGAGTCGGGTAAAACTCCGCCTCAAAGGATTACAGCTCATTCTACTAGGTCAGTTTCTACTTCCTGGGCGTTTAGGAATGAAGCTTCGGTTGATCAGATTTGCAAAGCAGCAACTTGGTCCTCTTTGCATACTTTTACTAAATTCTACCATTTTGATGTATTTTCTTCTTCTGAAGCAGTTTTTGGTAGAAAAGTACTTCAGGCAGCGGTTTCAGTTTGAATCTTCTGCTCATTTTTTCAATAAACTTTATTTTGGGTGTGGATTATTTTCAGCAGGAATTGGCTGTCTTTATTTTATCCCTCCCTCTCTAGTGACTCTTGCGTGGAAAGATCCACATCTTGGGTAGTCATTATCCCATACGTCACTAGCTCATGGACTCTTGCTAATTACATGAAAGAAAACATAATTTATGTAAGAACTTACCTGATAAATTCATTTCTTTCATATTAGCAAGAGTCCATGAGGCCCACCCTTTTTTGTGGTGGTTATGATTTTTTTGTATAAAGCACAATTATTCCAATTCCTTATTTTTATGCTTCGCACTTTTTTCTTATCACCCCACTTCTTGGCTATTCGTTAAACTGATTTGTGGGTGTGGTGAGGGGTGTATTTATAGGCATTTTGAGGTTTGGGAAACTTTGCCCCTCCTGGTAGGAATGTATATCCTATACGTCACTAGCTCATGGACTCTTGCTAATATGAAAGAAATGAATTTATCAGGTAAGTTCTTACATAAATTATGTTTTTTGGCGCCAAAAAATGTGGGCGTCATACTTGGCGCCAAATAATGTGGGCGTCATACTTGGCACATTATTTCAGTCTCACTTTTTTGTTGCTTCTGGTTGCTAGAGGCTTGTTTGTTTTGCATTTTTTCCCATTCCTGAAACTGTCATTTAAGGAATTTGATAATTTTGCTTTATATGTTGTTTTTTCTATTACATATTGCAAGATGTCACAACCTGACCCTGGATCAGAATCTACTTCTGGAAAGACGCTGCCTGATGTTGGTTCTACTAAAGCTAAGTGCATTTGTTGTAAACTTTTGGTAACTGTTCCTCCGGCTGTAGTTTGTGTTAGTTGTCATTATAAACTTTCTAACGCAGATAATGTCTCCATTAGTAATAATCCATTACCTGTTGTTTTTCCTTCAACATCTAATGTTCAGGATGTTCCTGTTAATGTAAGAGAATTTGTTTCTAATTCTATTCGGAAGGCTCTGTCTGTTATTCCTCCTTCCAGTAAACGTAAAAGGTCTTCTAAAACTTCTCATATTTCAGATGAATTTTTAAATGACCGCCATCATTCTGACTTATCTATTTCTGATGAGCATCTATCTGGTTCAGAAGATTCTGCCTCAGATATTGACACTGATAAATCTTCATATTTGTTTAAGATGGAGTTTATTCGTTCTTTACTTAAAGAAGTGTTGATTGCATTAGATATGGAGGAGTCTAGTCCTCTTGATATTAAATCTAATAAGCGTTTAAATTCAGTTTTTAAACCTCATGTAGTTATTCCAGAAGTTTTTCCAGTTCCTGGTGCTATTTCAGAAGTAATTTCTAGGGAATAGTCTGGGTACTTCATTTACTCCTTCTCCAAGGTTTAAGAAATTGTACCCTTTGCCATCTGATAGATTAGAGTTTTGGAAAAAAATCCCCAAAGTTGATGGGGCTATGTCTACTCTTGCTAAACGTACTATTATTCCTACGGCAGATAGTACTTCTTTTAAGGATCCTTTATATAGGAAGCTTGAATCCTTTCTAAGGAAGGCTTATTTATGTTCAGGTAATCTTCTTAGACCTGCTATTTCTTTGGCTGATGTTGCTGCAGCTTCCACTTCTGGTTGGAGGCTTTAGCGCAACAAGTGTCAGACCATAATGCTTATAGCATTGTTAAACTTCTTCAACATGCTAATAACTTTCTTTGTGATGCCATTTTTGATATCATTAGAATTGATGTCAGGTATATGTCTTTAGCTATTTTAGCTAGAAGAGCTTTATGGCTTAAATCTTGGAATGCAGATATGACTTCTAAGTCAACTTTGCTTTCTCTTTCTTTCCAAGGTAATAAATTATTTGGTTCACAGTTGGATTCAATAATTTCAACTGTTACTGGGGGGAAGGGAGCCTGTTTGCCTCAGGACAAAAAAATCTAAAGGTAAATATAGGGCTGCTAATCGTTTTCGTTCCTTTCGTCAGCATAAGGAACAGAAGCCTGACCCTTCCCCTAAAGGAACAGTTTCCGTTTGGAAACCTTTGCCAGTCTGGAATAAATCCAAGCCTTTTAGAAAGTCAAAACCAGCTCCTAAATCCGCATGAAGGTGCGGCCCTCATTCCAGCACAGCTGGTAGGGGGCAGGTTACGATTTTTCAAAGATGTTTGGATCAATTCGATTCACAGTCTTTGGATTCAGAACATTGTTTCACAAGGGTACAGAATGGGTTTCAAGGTAAGGCCGCCTGTGAGAAGATTTTTCTCTTGTAAGGTGTATCCAGTCCACGGATTCATCCTTTACTTGTGGGATATTCTCCTTCCTAACAGGAAGTGGCAAAGAGAGCACACAGCAAAGCTGTCCATATAGCTCCCCCTCTAGCTCCACCCCCCAGTCATTCCCTTTGCCGGCTCTAAGCAGTAGGGTCTCTCTCGGAAGGGTAAAGTGAATGTGGTGTTAGATTTGTAGTTTTTGTTCTGCAAGCAAAAGTTTGTTATTTTTAAATGGTACCGGTTTGTACTATTTACTCTCCAGCAGAAAAGGGATGAAGATTTCTGCAGAGAGGAAGATGATTTTAGCATGTTGTAACTAAAATCCACTGCTGTTCCCACACAGGACTGAGGAGTACAAGAAAACTTCAGTTGGGGGGAGCGGTTTGCAGATTAGGCTGCAATAAGGTATGTTCAGTCATTTATTTCTAGACAAGACTGTGATAATGCTAGAAAAGGACTGATAAGATCCCATGAGGGAAGGGTAAGCTTTATTCAGAGACTAAGTATGGAATTACAAGCTTACATGACAGGGCTAATTTATGCTGGTTGACACTATTTTATGGGTTGACACTTTTTTATGGCAAACGTTTTTTACTATAAATATCGTTTTTGAGACACTTAGAAGGTCCCTTTGGGTTTCTTTCAGGGGTTATTACCCACATGGCTAATATTATAACTCCTAGGAGTGTTTCTTTAGGTCTCACAGCACTGGAGTAAGGTGGGAGGGGCCTAATTTTGCGCCTCAGATGCGCAGTTAGATTGACTAGATCTTCAGGCTGTGTTCACATGGTGGCTCCTGCTACAGTTTGAGGACCCATAAGAAGCTTTTTCCCCATAAATCCGACTCCTAAGGGAAGGTAGGGCCACAGCAGAGCTGTGGCAAGGTGCTAAATTTGTTTTAACCAGTCTGTTAGCTTACTATTGATCCGGTTTGGGCATTAAGGGGTTAATCAATTTTTTTGCTAGTTGTGCAATCTTACCAATGCTTTAGGTACATACTGTGAAAATTTCAGAAAGTTTGGTGCATTTTTCACTGTTTTGGAAAATTGTGTGCCTTTTTTATTTCTTAAAGGCACAGTAACGTTTTTTTGCAAAGTGTGTTTTTGCTTGATTAATGTGATTTCTAAGCCTGTTTGTCTTACTACTAGTCTGTTAAACATGTCTGTCACCAAGGAAAATCCTTGTTCAATGTGTTTAGAAGCCATGGTGGAACCCCCTCTCAAAATGTGTCCCACGTGTACTGATATGTCTATACATTTTAAAGATCATATTGTTGCACTTAAAAATGTGACCCAAGATGATACTCAGACAGAAGGTAATGAGGTTAGCCCGTTGACCTCTCCCCAAGTGTCACAACCAGTTACGCCCGCTCAAGCGACGCCTAGCACCTCTAGTGCGTCTAACTCTTTTACCTTACAAGATTTGGCGGCAGTTATGGATAATACCCTCTCAGTATTTTTATCCAAGCTGCCCGTGTTACCTGCAAAGTGTGATAGCTCTTTTTTAAGAGCAGATTATGAGCATTCTGACGCTTTAGTAGCAGCATCCGATATACACTCACAACGCTCTGAAATGGGGGCGAGGGAGGTGCTGTCTCAGGGAGAAATTTCCGATTCGGGAAAGGTTGCACCTCAGACAGACTCAGATACATTGGCTTTTAAATTTAAACTAGAACACCTCCGTTTATTACTCAGGGAGGTATTAGTTACTCTGGATGACTGTGACCCTTTGGTGGTTCCAGAGAAATTGTGTAAAATGGACAAGTACCTAGAAGTTCCTGTTTACACTGATGTGTTCCCGGTCCCTAAGAGGATTGCGGATATAGTAACTAGGGAGTGGGATAGACCAGGTATTCCGTTTGTTCCCCCTCCTGTTTTTAAGAAAATGTTCCCCATATCTGACACCACGCGGGACTCGTGGCAGACGGTCCCTAAGGTGGAGGGGGCTGTTTCTTCACTTGCTAAACACACAACCATACCAATTGAGGACAGTTGTGCTTTTAAAGACCCTATGGATAAAAAGTTAGAGGGTTTACTTAAGAAACTTTTTGTTCATCAAGGTTTTCTTCTCCAACCTATAGCGTACATTGTTCCTGTAACTACTGCAGCTGCTTTCTGGTTCGAGGCGCTAGAAGATGCGCTCCAGGCGTAGACCTCATATGAGGATATTATGGACAGAATTAAGGCTCTTAAGCTGGCTAATTCTTTTATCACAGATGCCGCTTTCCAACTAGCTAAGTTAGCGGCAAAGAATTCAGGTTTCCCATTCTGGCGTGCAGGGCGCTATGGCTCAAGTCCTGGTCGGCCGATGTGTCGTCAAAATCCAAACTGCTGAACATCCCTTTCAAAGGAAAGACCCTTTTCGGGCCTGAATTGAAAGAGATTATCTCAGAAATCACTGGGGGAAAAGGCCATGCTCTCCCTCAGGACAAGTCGTTTAAGACAAAGAACAAACAAAATCATTTTCGTTCCTTTCGAAATTTCAGGAGCAGTCTCGCTTCATCCTCCCCTGCTGCAAAGCAAGGGGGTAACACTTCACAACCCAGGGCAGCCTGGAAACCTTACCAGGGCTGGAACAAGGGTAAACAGGCCAAGAAGCCTGCAGCTGCCTCCAAGACAGCATGAAGGGATAGCCCCCGATCCGGGACCGGATCTAGTAGGGGGCAGACTCTCTCTCTTCGCTCAGGCCTGGGCAAGAGACGTACACGATCCCTGGCCCTTAGAGATTGTATCCCAGGGATATCTTCTAGAATTCAAGGACTCCCCTCCCAGGGGAAGGTTCCATATTTCTCGTCTGTCTACAGACACGACAAAGAAAGAGGCGTTCTTACGCTGTGTAGAAGACCTACATACAATGGGAGTGATCCACCCAGTTCCAATTGCGGAACAAGGGCTGGGGTTTTACTCAAACCTGTTTGTGGTTCCCAAAAAAGAAGGAACTTTCAGACCAATCCTGGATCTCAAAATTCTAAACAAATTCCTCAGAGTCCCATCATTCAAGATGGAGACCATTCGGACAATCTTACCAATGATCCAGGAGGGTAAATATATGACTACCGTGGATCTAAAGGATGCGTATATAAACATTCTTATCCACAAAGATCATCACCAGTTTCTCAGGTTTGCCTTTCTGGACAAGCTTTTTCAGTTTGTGGCTCTCCTTTTCGGGTTGGCCACTGCCCCCAGAATTTTCACAAAGGTGCTAGGGTCCCTCCTGGCGGTGCTAAGACTGCGGGGCATAGCAGTGGCGCCTTATCTAGACCCTGGTTTCTCAACAGCCGGGCCGTGGCCCAGTACCGGGCCGTGATAGCCCTGCTGGTGGGCCCTGACCTGTCATGCCCCCACTGCACACCAGGGGCAGACTGAGACCAATCAAGGCCCCAAGAAAACTGTCTCACACTGACCCAAATGTATTCAATGCTATGCAAATGAACATGGTAGCCTCCCTGCCCTGCCCCCAACATGCCCCTCAACCTCCAGTGCCAGGACTCCCAACATTAAGGGCCAGTGAAAGGGCCTCCAACCTTCAGGGCCAGACCCCACACTCCAGGGCCCCCACTAAACCCACACTTAACTGCTTAGTTACTGATAGGGCAACTGAAAACTCCAGCTTAAAGGGACACTGAACCCATTTTTTTTTTCTTTTGTGATTCACATAGAGCATGAAATTTTAAGCAACTTTCTTTTTTACTCCTATTATCAAATGTTCTTCATTCTCTTGGTATCTTTATTTAAAAATCAAGAATGTAAGTTTAAATTCCGGCCCATTTTTGGTGAACAACCTGGGTTGTTCTTGCTGATTGGTGGATAAATTCACCCACCAATAAACAAGTGCTGTCCAGGGTCCTAAACCAAAAAATAGCTTAGATGCCTTCTTTTTCAAATAAAGATAGCAAGAGAACAAAGAAAAATTGATAATAGGAGTAAATTAGAAAGTTGCTTAAAATTGCATGTTCTATCTGAATCACAAAAAAATTGGGTTCAGTGTCCCTTTAAGGAACCAGGATCCGTGGAGATGCCATTTGAGGGGCCCCTACATGCTGGTCCCTCGGCCCAGGTCCTATTTGCCTGACTGATCAGCCCGCTTCTGGAAAAACTACCGGGCCCTGGACATGTCCAACTCAAATTAACCGGGCCTTGAGGTCACTTCGGTTGAGAACCACTGATCTAGACAACATCTTAATTCAGGCGTCAACTTTCCAAAGAGCCAAGTCTCACACGGAAATCGTAGTGGCCTTTCTGAGGTCTCACGGGTGGAAAGTGAACATCAAAAAGAGTTCTCTCTCCCCCCTCACAAGAGTTCCCTTCCTAGGAACACTAATAGACTCGGTAGAAATGAAAATATTTCTGACGGAGGTCAGAAAGTTAAAACTCTTAACTACTTGCCGAGCTCTTCATTCCATTCCTCGGCCGTCTGTAGCTCAGTGCATGGAGACAATCGGACTAATGGTAGCGGCAATGGACATAGTCCCTTTTGCACGGATACACCTCAGACCACTGCAACTATGCATGCTCAAACAGTGGAATGGGGATTATGCAGATTTGTCTCCTCAAATACAGTTGGACCAGGGGACCAGAGATTCTCTTCTCTGGTGGTTGTCTCAGGATCACCTGTCTCAGGGAATGTGTTTCCGCAGACCAGAGTGGATCATCGTAATGACCGACGCCAGTCTGTTGGGCTGGGGTGCTGTCTGGGACTCCCGGAAAACTCAGGGCTTATGGTCTCGGGAAGAAGCTCTTCTCCCGATAAACATTCTGGAACTGAGGGCGATATTCAACGCTCTTCCGGCATGGCCTCAGCTAGCTGCGGCCAAATTCATCAGATTTCAGTTGGACAACATCACGACTATAGCTTACATCAACCATCAAGGGGGAACAAGGAGTCCCCTAGCAATGATGGAAGTAACCAAAATAATCAGGTGGGCGGAGGATCACTCTTGCCACCTCTCAGCAATTCACATCCCAGGAGTAGACAACTGGGAAGCGGATTTTCTAAGTCGTCAGACTTTTCATCCGGGGGAGTGGGAACTCCACCCGGAGGTATTTGCCCAGCTGACTCAGCTATGGGGCACTCCAGAATTGGATCTGATGGCGTCCCGTCAGAATGCCAAACTTCCTCTTTACGGGTCCAGGTCCCGGGATCCCCAGGCGGTGTTGATAGATGCTCTAGCAGTGCCTTGGTCCTTCAATCTGGCCTATGTGTTTCCACCGTTTCCTCTCCTTCCTCGTCTGGTTGCCAGAATCAAACAATGGGAGGGCGTCGGTGATTCTAATAGCGCCTGCGTGGCAACGCAGGACTTGGTATGCAGACCTAGTGGACATGTCATCCGTTCCACCATGGACTCTGCCAATGAGGCAGGACCTTCTACTTCAAGGTCCTTTCAAACATCCAAATCTAATTTATCTGCGTCTGACTGCTTGGAGATTGAACGCCTAATTCTATCTAAGCATGGTTTCTCTGAGTCGGTTATCGATACCCTGATTCAGGCTAGAAAGCCTGTCACCAGGAAAATCTACCATAAGATTTGGCGAAAATATCTTTGTTGGTGCGAATCCAAGGGTTACTCATGGAGTAAGATTAGGATTCCCAGGATATTGTCCTTTCTCCAAGAAGGATTGGAGAAAGGATTATCAGCTAGTTCCTTAAAAGGATGGATATCTGCTTTGTCTATTCTTTTACACAAACGTCTGGCAGAGATACCAGACGTTCAAGCGTTTAGTCAGGCTTTAGTCAGAATCAAGCCTGTTTATAGACCTGTGGCTCCGCCATGGAGTCTGAATTTAGTTCTTTCAGTTCTGCAAGGGGTTCCGTTTGAACCTTTACATTCCATAGATATTAAACTTTTATCTTGGAAAGTTTTGTTTTTGGTAGCTATCTCTTCTGCTCGAAGAGTTTCAGAGTTATCTGCTTTGCAGTGTAACTCACCTTATTTTGTGTTCCGCGCAGATAATATAGTTTTGCGTACCTAACCCGGTTTTCTTCCTAAGGTTGTGTCTAATAAGAATATTAATCAGGAAATTGTTGTTCCTTCTCTGTGTCCTAATCCTTCTTCGAAGAAGGAACGTCTGTTACACAATCTTGATGTGGTTCGTGCTTTAAAGTTCTATTTACAAGCAACTAAGGATTTCAGACAAACAACTTCATTGTTTGTCATCTATTCTGGTAAGAGGAGAGGTCAGAAGGCGACTACTACCTCTCTTTCCTTTTGGCTGAAAAGCATCATCCGTCTGGCCTATGAGACTGCTGGCCAGCAGCCTCCTGAAACAATTACTGCTCATTCTACCAGAGCAGTGGCTTCCACATGGGCTTTTAAAAATGAGGCTTCTGTTGAACAGATTTGTAAGGCAGCGACTTGGTCTTCGCTGCATACTTTTTCCAAATTTTACAAATTCGATACTTTTGCTTCTTCAGAGGCTATTTTTGGGAGAAAGGTTTTGCAAGCAGTGGTGCCTTCCGTTTAAGGTACCTGTCTTGTTCCCTCCCTTCATCCGTGTCCTAAAGCTTTGGTATTGGTATCCCACAAGTAAAGGATGAATCTGTGGACTGGATACACCTTACAAGAGAAAACAGAATTTATGCTTACCTGATAAATTACTTTCTCTTGTGGTGTATCCAGTCCACGGCCCGCTCTGGCTATTAAGTCAGGTAGATTTTTTTGTTTAAACTACAGTCACCACTGCACCCTATGGTTTCTCCTTTTTCTTCCTAACCTCCGGTCGAATGACTGGGGGGTGGAGCTAGAGGGGGAGCTATATGGACAGCTCTGCTGTGTGCTCTCTTTGTCACTTCCTGTTAGGAAGGAGAATATCCCACAAGTAAAGGATGAATCCGTGGACTGGATACACCAAAAGAGAAAGTAATTTATCAGGTAAGCATAAATTCTGTTTTTCTCTCACGCATTCCAGTAAACCCAGTAAAGGCTCAGGCGTTTCTGAAATGTGTTTCAGACCTAGAGTCGGCTGGGGTAATTGTGCCGGTTCCAGTTCTGGAACAGGGTCTGGGGTTTTACTCAAATCTGTTCATTGTACCAAAGAAGGAGAATTCCTTCAGACCAGTTCTGGATCTAAAAATATTGAATTGTTATGCAAGGATACCAACATTCAAAATGGTGACTATAAGGACTATTCTGCCTTTTGTTCAGCATGGGCATTATATGTCTACAATAGACTTACAGGATGCATATCTTCATATTCCAATTCATCCAGATCACTATCAGTTCCTGAGATTCTCTTTTCTAGACAAGCATTACCAGTTTGTTGCTCTTCCGTTTGGCCTAGCAACAGCTCCAAGGATCTTTTCAAAGGTTCTCGGTGCCCTTCTCTCTGTAATCAGAGAACAGGGTATTGCGGTATTTCCTTATTTGGACGATATCTTGGTACTTGCTCAGTCTTTACATTCTGCAGAATCTCATACGAATCAACTTGTGTTGTTTCTTCAAAGACATGGTTGGAGGATCAATTTACCAAAGAGTTCCTTGATTCATCAGACAAGGGTAACCTTTTTGGGTTTCCAAATAGATTCAGTGTCCATGACTTTGTCTCTAACAGAAAAGAGACGTCTGAATTTGGTTTCAGCTTGTCGAAACCTTCAGTCTCAATCTTTCCCTTCGGTAGCTTTGTGCATGGAAATTCTAGGTCTCATGACTGCTGCATCGGACGCGATCCCTTTTGCTCGTTTTCACATGAGACCTCTTCAGCTTTGTATGCTGAACCAATGGTGCAGGGATTATACAAAGATATCACAATTAATATCCTTAAATCCCAATGTTCAATCTTCTCTGACTTGGTGGTTGGATCACCATCGTTTAATTCAAGGGGGCTCTTTTGTTCGTCCAACCTGGACTGTGATCTCAACAGATGCGAGTCTTTCAGGTTGAGGAGCTGTATGGGGATCTCTGACAGCGCAGGGGGTTTGGGAATCTCAGGAGGCGAGATTACCAATCAACATTTTGGAACTCTGTGCGATTTTCAGAGCTCTTCAGTTCTGGCCTCTTCTGAAGAGAGAATTGTTTATTTGTTTTCAGACAGACAATGTCACAACCGTGGCGTATGTCAATCATCAAGGAGGGACTCACAGTCCTCAGGCTATGAAAGAAGTATCTCGGATACTTGTATGGGCGGAATCCAGCTCCTGTCTAATCTCTGCGGTTCACATCCCAGGTATAGACAATTGGGAAGCGGATTATCTCAGTCGCCAGATGCTACATCCGGGCGAATGGTCTCTTCATTCAGAGGTATTTCTTCAGATTGTTCAAATCTGGGGACTTCCAGAAATAGATCTGATGGCCTCTCATCTAAACAAGAAACTTCCCAGGTATCTGTCCAGATCCAGGGATCCTCAGGCGGAAGCAGTGGACGCGTTGTCGCTTCCTTGGCATTATCAACCTGCTTATATCTTTCCGCCTCTAGTTCTTCCTCCAAAAGTGATTTCCAAAATCCTAATGGAGCGTTCGTTTGTAATGCTGGTGGCTCCAGCATGGCCTCACAGGTTTTGGTATGCGGATCTCGTTCGGATGGCCAGTTGCCAACCTTGGACACTTCCGTTAAGGCCAGACCTTCTATCTCAAGGCCCATTTTTCCATCAGGAGCTCAAATCATTAAATTTGAAGGTATGGAGATTGAACGCTTGATACTTAGTCATAGAGGTTTCTCTAACTCAGTGATTAATACTATGTTACAGGCTCGTAAATCTGTGTCTAGGAAGATTTATTACCGAGTCTGGAAGACTTACATTTCTTGGTGTTCTTCTCATAAATTCTCTTGGCATTCTTTTAGAATTCCTAGAATTTTACAGTTTCTTCAGGATGGTTTGGGTAAGGGTTTGTCTGCAAGTTCCTTGAAAGGACAAATCTCTGCTCTTTCTGTTCTTTTTCACAGAAAGATTGCTAATCATCCTGATATTCATTGTTTTGTACAGGCTTTGGTTCGTATCAAGCCTGTCATTAAGTCAATCTCTCCTCCTTGGAGTCTTAATTTGGTTCTGAGGGCTTTACAGGCTCCTCCGTTTGAACCTATGCATTCTCTGGATATTAAATTACTTTCTTGGAAAGTTTTGTTCCTTTTGGCCATCTCTTCTGCTAGAAGAGTTTCTGAGTTATCTGAAAACTTACCTCTTTTCATCAGGATAAGGCGGTGTTGCGGACTTCATTTAAATTTTTACCTAAAGTTGTGAATTCTAACAACATTAGTAGAGAAATTGTTGTCCCTTCATTGTGTCCTAATCCTAAGAATTCTCTGGAGAGATCTTTACATTCTTTGGATGTAGTAAGAGCTTTGAAATATTATGTTCAAGCTACTAAAGGTTTCAGAAAGACTTCTAGTCTATTTGTTATCTTTTCTGGTTCTAGGAAAGGTCAGAAGGCTTCTGCCATTTCTTTGGCTTCTTGGTTAAAGTCTTTGATTCATCTTGCTTATGTGGAGTCGGGTAAATCCCCGCCTCAAAGGATTACGGCTCATTCTACTAGGTCAGTTTCTACTTCCTGGGCTTTTAGGAATGTAGCTTCTGTTGATCAGATTTGCAAAGCAGCAACTTGGTCTTCTTTGCATACTTTTACTAAATTCTACCATTTTGATGTTTTCTCTTCTTCTGAAGCAGTTTTTGGTAGAAAAGTACTTCAGGCAGCCGTTTTAGTTTGATTCTTCTGCTTATAATTTCAGGGTTTTTTTCATTATAAGATTAAAACTTTTTGATTTGGGTTGTGGATTATTTTTTCAGCGGAATTGGCTGTCTTTATTTTATCCCTCCCTCTCTAGTGACTCTTGCGTGGAAGTTCCACATCTTGGGTATCTGCTATCCCATACGTCACTAGCTCATGGACTCTTGCTAATTACATGAAAGAAAACATAATTTATGTAAGAACTTACCTGATAAATTCATTTCTTTCATATTAGCAAGAGTCCATGAGGCCCACCCTTTTTTGTGGTGGTTATGATTTTTTTTGTATAAAGCACAATTATTCCAATTCCTTATTTTTGATGCTTTCGCTCCTTTCTTGTCACCCCACTTCTTGGCTATTCGTTAAACTGAATTGTGGGTGTGGTGAGGGGTGTATTTATAGGCATTTTGAGGTTTGGGAAACTTTGCCCCTCCTGGTAGGAATGTATATCCCATACGTCACTAGCTCATGGACTCTTGCTAATATGAAAGAAATGAATTTATCAGGTAAGTTCTTACATAAATTATGTTTTTTTATCATCAGGCCCTTACAGAGAACAATTTAAAATGTACATTTGTGTGATTACTTCTGCTGGCTTATCAATATAGGTGGTGTTTTTAACAGGCAAAGCAACTATTTCAAATGACAAAATTAAATTAACTATGTGTAACCACTGTATTGATTCATGGGAACACATTCACTGGGCAACAATTTTACTGTACCACTGTCCTTTTAATAACCACAGCAAAGGAAGCAAGATAAACATTTAACAAGTTAAAGCGATACTGAACCCAATTTTTTTTTCTAGAGCATGCATTTTTAAGCAACTTTCTAATTTACTTCTATCAATTTTTCTTTGTTCTCTTGCTATCTTTATTTGAAAAGCAAGAATGTAAACTTAGGAGCCGGCCCATTTTTGGTTCAGCACCTGGGTTGCACTTGCTGATTGGTGGCTAAATGTACCCACCAATTAGCAAGTGCCGTCCAGGGTACTAAACCAAAAAATGGGCCAGCTCCTTAGCTTAGATTCCTGCTTTTTTTAATAAAGATAGCATGAGAACAAAGATAATTGATAATAGGAATAAATTAGAAAGTTTCTCAAAATTGCATGCTCTATCTGAATCCTGAAAGAAAAAATCAAAGCAAAGTACATTTTTATATCCATTTTAAATGTTTGTTTTGCATGCATTTCTTTTGCCATGCAGAGAATAATTTCTAATACATAAATGAAATACCTTAATATCCCTTTACATTTGTATATTCTGTATAATAAGTTTAAAATATTTATATTCATTTGTTTTAGTTTTCTTTCAGTGGTGACAACTTCACTAGTTTCTCCTGCAGTTAGTTAATTAATTTAATTGTTTTATGCACATTTTTTCTTCTGTTATGTGCGATCAGTCCACGGGTCATCATTACTTCTGGGATATAACTCCTCCCCAACAGGAAATGCAAGAGGATTCACCCAGCAGAGCTGATATAGCTCCTCCCCTCTACGTCAGTCCCAGTCATTCTCTTGCACCCAACGACTAGATAGGATGTGTGAGAGGACTATGGTGATTATACTTAGTTTTTATGACTTCAATCAAAAGTTTGTTATTTTACAATAGCACCGGAGCGTGTTATTACTTCTCTGGCAGAGTTTGAAGAAGAATCTACCAGAGTTTTTTACTATGATTTTAACCGGAGTAGTTAAGATCATATTGCTGTTCTCGGCCATCTGAGGGAGGTAAAGGCTTCAGATCAGGGGACAGCGGGCAGATGAATCTGCATTGAGGTATGTAGCAGTTTTTATTTTCTGAATGGAATTGATGAAAAAATCCTGCTATACCGTTATAATGACATGTATGTATACACTTCAGTATTCTGGGAATGGTTTTTCACCGGAACTACTCTGTTAAAGGTCACTAATCCTTTTAATAAATATTGTCATGTTAAACGTTTTTGCTGGAATGTAGAATCGTTTACATTGCTGAGGTACTGAGTAAATAAATGTTTGGGCATTATTTTCCACTTGGCAGTTGTCTGCTTTAAATTGTGACAGTTTCGTTTCTCCTCACTGCTGTGTGTGAGAGGGAGGGGCCGTTTTTGGCGCTCTTTTGCTACGCATCAAAAAATTCCAGTCAGCTACTATTATATTTCCTGCATGATCCGGTTCACTGACAGATCTCAGGGGTCTTCAAACTTCTTTGAAGGGAGGTACATTCTCTCAGCAGAGCTGTGAGAATTTTTATTGACTGTGAATAAAAACGTTACTCTATAATTTTTTATGTCAAATTTAGTTATTTACTAATGGGAACAAACCTTTGCTAAAAGTTATGTTATTTTAAACTTGATGCTATAACTGTTTCAGTTCATTATCTCAACTGTCATTTAATCGTTTAAGTACCTCTTCGAGGCACAGTACGTTTTTGTTAAAAAAGATTATAACCAGGTTGCAAGTTATTGCTAGTGTGTTAAACATGTCTGACCCAGAGAATGATATCTGTGTCATTTGTTCCAATGCCAAGGTGGAGCCCAATAGAAATTTATGTACTAACTGTATTGATGCTACTTTAAATAAAAGTCAATCTGTACAATGTGAACAAATTTCACCAAACTGCGAGGGGAGAGTTATGCCGACTAACTCGCCTCACGCGGCAGTACCTGCATCTCCCGCCCGGGAGGTGCGTGATATTATGGCGCCTAATACATCTGGGCGGCCATTACAGATAACATTACATGATATGGCTACTGTTATGACTGAAGTTTTGTCTAAATTACCAGAACTAAGAGGCAAGCGTGATCACTCTGGGGTGAGAACAGAGTGCGCTGACAATACTAGGGCCATGTCTGATACTGCGTCACAGCTTGCAGAGCATGAGGACGGAGAGCTTCATTCTGTGGGTGACGGTTCTGATCCAAACAGATTGGATTCAGATATTTCAAATTTTAAATTCAAATTGGAGAACCTCCGTGCATTACTAGGGGAGGTCTTAGCAGCTCTCAATGATTGTAACACCATTGCAATACCAGAGAAAATGTGTAGGTTGGATAAATACTTTGCGGTACCGGCGAGTACTGACGTTTTTCCTATACCTAAGAGATTAACTGAAATTGTTACTAAGGAGTGGGATAGACCCGGTGTGCCGTTCTCACCCCCTCCAATATTTAGAAAGATGTTTCCAATAGACGCCACTACTCGGGACTTATGGCAAACGGTCCCTAAGGTGGAGGGAGCAGTTTCTACTTTAGCTAAGCGTACCACTATCCCGGTGGAGGATAGCTGTGCTTTTTCAGATCCAATGGATAAAAAATTAGAGGGTTACCTTAAGAAAATGTTTGTTCAACAAGGTTTTATATTGCAACCCCTTGCATGTATCGCGCCGATTACGGCTGCGGCAGCATTTTGGATTGAGTCTCTGGAAGAGAACCTTAGTTCATCTACGCTAGACGACATTATGGACAGGCTTAGAGTCCTTAAACTAGCCAATTCATTCATTTCGGAGGCCGTAGTACATTTAACCAAACTTACGGCTAAGAACTCTGGATTCGCCATACAGGCACGTAGAGCACTGTGGCTAAAATCCTGGTCAGCTGATGTTACTTCTAAGTCTAAATTACTTAATATACCTTTCAAGGGGCAGTCTTTATTTGGGCCCGGGTTGAAAGAAATTATCGCTGACATTACAGGAGGTAAGGGCCACGCCCTACCTCAAGACAAAGCCAAATCTAAGGCTAGACAGTCTAATTTTCGTCCCTTTCGGAATTTCAAACCTGGAGCAGCGTCAACCTCCACTGCACCAAAACAGGAAGGAGCTGTTGCTCGTTACAGGCAAGGCTGGAAACCTAACCAGTCCTGGAATAAGGGCAAACAGGCCAGGAAACCTGCTGCTGCCCCAAAGACAGCATGAACCGAGAGCCCCCGATCCGGGACCGGATCTAGTGGGGGGCAGACTTTCGCTCTTCGCTCAGGCCTGGGCAAGAGATGTTCAGGATCCCTGGGCGCTGGAGATCATATCTCAGGGATACCTTCTAGACTTCAAATTATCTCCCCCAAAAGGGAGATTTCATCTGTCAAGGTTGTCAACAAACCAGATAAAGAAAGAAGCGTTTCTACGCTGTGTACAAGATCTGTTATTAATGGGAGTGATCCATCCAGTTCCGCGGTCGGAACAAGGACAAGGGTTCTACTCAAACCTGTTTGTGGTTCCCAAAAAAGAGGGAACTTTCAGGCCAATCTTAGATTTAAAGATTCTAAACAAATTCCTAAGAGTTCCATCGTTCAAAATGGAAACTATTCGGACAATCTTACCTATGATCCAAAAGGGTCAGTACATGACCACAGTGGATTTAAAAGATGCTTACCTTCACATACCGATTCACAAAGATCATCAACGGTATCTACGGTTTGCCTTCCTAGACAGGCACTACCAGTTTGTAGCTCTTCCATTCGGATTGGCTACGGCCCCAAGAATCTTCACAAAGGTTCTGGGTGCCCTTCTGGCGGTACTAAGACCGCGAGGGATTTCGGTAGCTCCGTACCTAGACGACATTCTAATACAAGCTTCAAGCTTTCAAACTGCCAAGTCTCATACAGAGTTAGTTCTGGCATTTCTAAGGTCGCATGGATGGAAAGTGAACGAAAAGAAAAGTTCTCTTTTTCCTCTCACAAGAGTTCCATTCTTGGGGACTCTTATAGATTCTGTAGAAATGAAGATTTACCTGACAGAAGACAGGTTAACAAGGCTTCAGGATGCATGCCGTGTCCTTCATTCCATTCAACACCCGTCAGTAGCTCAATGCATGGAGGTGATCGGCTTAATGGTAGCGGCAATGGACATAGTACCTTTTGCACGCCTACACCTCAGACCGCTGCAATTGTGCATGCTAAGTCAGTGGAATGGGGATTACTCAGATTTGTCCCCTACCCTGAATCTGAATCAAGAGACCAGAAATTCTCTTCTATGGTGGCTTTATCGGCCACACCTGTCCAGGGGGATGCCATTCAGCAGGCCAGACTGGACAATCGTAACAACAGACGCCAGCCTGCTAGGTTGGGGCGCTGTCTGGAATTCTCTGAAGACTCAGGGATTATGGAATCAGGAGGAGAGTCTCCTTCCAATAAACATTCTGGAATTGAGGGCAGTTCTCAATGCCCTTCTAGCTTGGCCCCAATTAACAACTCAGGGGTTCATCAGGTTTCAGTCGGACAATATCACGACTGTAGCTTACATCAACCATCAGGGAGGGACAAGAAGCTCCCTAGCAATGGTGGAAGTATCAAAGATAATTCGCTGGGCAGAGTCTCACTCTTGCCACCTGTCAGCAATCCACATCCCGGGAGTGGAGAACTGGGAGGCGGATTTCTTGAGTCGCCAGACTTTTCATCCGGGAGAGTGGGAACTTCATCCGGAGGTTTTTGCCCAAATACTTCGACGTTGGGGCAAACCAGAGATAGATCTCATGGCGTCTCGCCAGAACGCCAAGCTTCCTCACTACGGGTCCAGATCCAGGGATCCGGGAGCGGTTCTGATAGATGCTTTGACAGCACCTTGGAACTTCGGGATGGCTTATGTGTTTCCACCCTTCCCGCTGCTTCCTCGATTGATTGCGAAAATCAAACAAGAGAGAGCATCTGTGATTCTAATAGCGCCTGCATGGCCACGCAGGACTTGGTATGCAGATCTAGTGGACATGTCATCCTGTCCACCTTGGTCTCTACCTCTGAGACAGGACCTTCTGACACAGGGTCCATTCAAACATCAAAATCTAACTTCTCTGAAACTGACTGCTTGGAAATTGAACGCTTGATTTTATCAAAGCGTGGTTTTTCTGAGTCGGTTATTGATACCCTGATCCAGGCTAGGAAGCCTGTTACCAGAAAGATTTACCATAAAATATGGCGCAAATACCTATACTGGTGCGAATCCAAACGTTACTCCTGGAGTAAGGTTAGGATCCCTAGGATATTGTCTTTTCTACAAGAAGGTTTAGAAAAGGGTTTATCGGCTAGTTCATTAAAGGGACAGATTTCAGCTCTGTCCATCTTGTTACACAGGCGTCTGTCAGAAAATCCAGACGTCCAGGCCTTTTGTCAAGCTTTAGCTAGGATCAAGCCTGTGTTTAAAGCCGTTGCTCCGCCATGGAGTTTAAACTTAGTTCTTAACGTTTTACAAGGTGTTCCATTTGAACCCCTTCATTCCATTGATATAAAATTGTTATCTTGGAAAGTTCTGTTTTTAATGGCTATTTCCTCGGCTCGAAGAGTCTCTGAGTTATCAGCATTACATTGTGATTCTCCTTATCTGATTTTTCACTCAGATAAGGTAGTTCTGCGTACTAAACCTGGGTTCTTACCTAAGGTAGTTACTAACAGGAATATCAATCAAGAGATTGTTGTTCCATCCTTGTGTCCAAATCCTTCTTCAAAGAAGGAACGTCTTCTACACAATCTGGATGTAGTTCGTGCCCTCAAGTTCTACTTGCAGGCAACTAAAAATTTTCGCCAAACTTCTTCCCTGTTTGTCGTTTATTCTGGACAGAGGAGAGGTCAAAAAGCTTCTGCTACCTCTCTCTCTTTCTGGCTTCGTAGCATAATACGTTTAGCCTATGAGACTGCTGGACAGCAGCCTCCTGAAAGAATTACAGCTCACTCCACTAGAGCTGTGGCTTCCACTTGGGCCTTTAAGAATGAGGCCTCTGTTGAACAGATTTGCAAGGCTGCAACTTGGTCTTCGCTTCATACTTTTTCCAAATTTTACAAATTTGACACTTTTGCTTCTTCGGAGGCTATTTTTGGGAGAAAGGTTCTTCAGGCAGTGGTTCCTTCTGTATAATGAGCCTGCCTATCCCTCCCGTCATCCGTGTACTTTTGCTTTGGTATTGGTATCCCAGAAGTAATGATGACCCGTGGACTGATCGCACATAACAGAAGAAAACATAATTTATGCTTACCTGATAAATTCCTTTCTTCTGTTGTGCGATCAGTCCACGGCCCGCCCTGTTTTTTAAGGCAGGTAAATATCTTTTAAATTATTCTCCAGTCACCACTTCACCCTTGGTTACTCCTTTCTCGTTGATTCTTGGTCGAATGACTGGGACTGACGTAGAGGGGAGGAGCTATATCAGCTCTGCTGGGTGAATCCTCTTGCATTTCCTGTTGGGGAGGAGTTATATCCCAGAAGTAATGATGACCCGTGGACTGATCGCACAACAGAAGAAAGGAATTTATCAGGTAAGCATAAATTATGTTTTTTAATGTCCTAGAACAAACTACGCAAACTTGAATTTGTTGCGGAGGAAGAAAAACGGAAAACTGTTCAAATTGAACTTCTGAAGCAAGAAAAATCAAAACTTATTTCACAGCTCACTGCACAAGAGTCATTGATAGATGGATTAAAAGCAGAGAGGAAAATCTGGGGGCAAGAACTTACTCAACAAGGTAAAAGCCTGAAAGTTTTGTATCCCAGTAGTTTTTTCATATGGTTTTTATTGATGCAACTATTTCTGTAAAATGTGCTGCTTCGTTCCATTGTACCATATACCATATAAAATGAACTCTGACATTAGTTGTTTGCAATTATTTTAATTTACTAAATGGGAATCATTTAGAGATAATAAGGTTGTCTTATCGAAATGCAACGTTGTGTTGCAACTGTATTGTTCTGCTGTGGAGGTGGCATGATATTTAAAGGGACAGTCCTAGTATAAATTAAACTTTCATTATTCAGATAGGACTTTTAATTTTAATCAACTTTCCAATTTACTTTTATCATCAAATTTGCTTTTTTCTCTTGGTGTTCTTAGTTTAAACTAAAGATAGGTAGGCTCATATGCTAATTTCTAAGCCTTTGAGGGCTGCCTCTTTTAAATCTCTTTTCAACACAAAGAGACAGAAAGTATACGTGGGCCATATAGATAACACTGTGTTCAGGCACAGAAAGTTATTTAAGATTTAGCACAATACAATGCTAAATTTAAGACAATAGATAATAAACAGTCACAGTCATGTGATCAGGGGGCTGGAAGAAAGTTCCTAGATACAAGGTAATCACAGAGGTAAAAAGTATATTAATATAACTGTGTTGGTTATGCAAAACTGGGGAATGGGTAATAAAGGGATTATCTATCTTTTAAAACAATAACAATTCTATGGTAGACTGTCCCTTTAAGGAGTATTAGGAATGTAACGTTAAAAAATATTTTTTTGTGTATTCATGGAAAAATTACATCTACAAATGTTATAGGCTAAGCAATATGAGCATTGGTGAATATGTGTGATATGATTAAAGGCACACTAAAGTCTATTTTTTTAGGATTCAGAGCATGCTATTAAAAAAAACAAAAAAACCTTTACAATTCATATAAGTATCAAGTTGTGTTCATTCTTTTTATATGCACACCTACTGAGTTTGCAGTATATACATATCTGGGATTCGCTGATCACTGTCACATGGGCTCAGTTGTCAGTCTCTGCATCCAGGGGGGTGAGGTCTCTTCATCTGTATGTTTTCAATCAGATTGTGGATCTTAGGGGTCTTCCAGAGATAGATCTGATGGCCTCTCAGTTGAACAACAGACTTCCTAGGTACTTTGCAAGATGAAGGGATCCTCAGGCGGAATTTGTGGATGCTCTAGTAGCTCCATGGTCTTTTTCACTAGCCTATCTTTTCTCCAACATTGGTGTGTCCGGTCCACGGAGTCATCCATTACTTGTGGGAATATTCTCTTCCCCAACAGGAAATGGCAAAGAGCACAGCAAAAGCTGTCCATATAGCCCCTCCTCAGGCTCCGCCCTCCAGTCATTCTCTTTGCCGCTCTGAACAAGTAGCATCTCCACGGAGATGGTGAAGAGTATGTGGTGTTTAGTTGTAGTTTTTTAATCTTCTATCAAGAGTTTGTTATTTTAAAATAGTGCTGGTTGTACTATTTACTCTAAAACAGAAAGGAATGAAGAGTTCTGTTTAAGAGAGGAGTATCATTTTAGCAGCAGTAACTAAAATCAATTGCTGTTCCCACGCAGGACTGTTGAGCCCAGAGAACTTCAGTTGGGGGGAACAGTTGCAGACTTTTCTGCTCAAGGTATGACTAGTCCATTTTCTAACAAGACTGTGTAATGCTAGAAGACTGTCATTTTCCTCTCTTGGGGATCGGTAAGCCATTTTCTCAGACTCTTAACAGAATGCAGGCTTATTATGGGCTATACACTGGTTGACACTCTTGTGGGCTAAATCGATTGCTTTATTTAAGTATTTTGGGAAGTTTGAAGTGATATTTCTAAACTTTCAGTGTGGGGAACGTTTTCTAGCGCCAGGCAGTCAGACACCTTTCCAGTCAGGAAGGGCCTTTCACTATAGTAGGCAGAGCCTCCTTTTCGCGCCATAATTGCGCAGTTTCTTTTGGATGCAGCTGCATGTGAGAGGGTCTGGTGATCAGTGAAAACGTTCCTGGAAGGCTTATTTGGGTAACGTATATCCCCCAGGGACAGGTGGAGTCGCAACAATCGCTGTGGCTGGGACTGTAGTGGGGTTAAAGTAGTTATTTGATTAAACGGCTCCGGTTTCCTCATTTAAGGGGTTAAAAGCTTGAAAATTGGGGTGCAATACTTTTAAAGCATAAAGGCACTGTGGTGAAAATTTGGTAAAGTTTGAACATTTCCTTCATAGTTTTTCACATATTCAGAAATAAAGTGTGCTCTGTTTAACATTTAAAGAGACAGTAACGGTTTTGTTTAAAAACGTTTTTTCTTTCATGTAAATAGCAAGAGTCCATGAGCTAGTGACGTATGGGATATACATTCCTACCAGGAGGGGCAAAGTTTCCCAAACCTTAAAATGCCTATAAATACACCCCTCACCACACCCACAAATCAGTTTTACAAACTTTGCCTCCTATGGAGGTGGTGAAGTAAGTTTGTGCTAGATTCTACGTTGATATGCGCTCCGCAGCAGGTTGGAGCCCGGTTTTCCTCTCAGCGTGCAGTGAATGTCAGAGGGATGTGAGGAGAGTATTGCCTATTTGAATGCAATGATCTCCTTCTACGGGGTCTATTTCATAGGTTCTCTGTTATCGGTCGTAGAGATTCATCTCTTACCTCCCTTTTCAGATCGACGATATACTCTTATATACCATTACCTCTGCTGATTTTCGTTTCAGTAATGGTTTGGCTTTCTACAACATGTAGATGAGTGTCCTGGGGTAAGTAAGTCTTATTTTCTGTGACACTCTAAGCTATGGTTGGGCACTTTTATATAAAGTTCTAAATATATGTATTCAAACATTTATTTGCCTTGACTCAGGATGTTCAACATTCCTTATTTTCAGACAGTCAGTTTCATATTTGGGATAATGCATTTGAATCAATCATTTTTTCTTACCTTAAAAAATTTGACTTTTTTCCTGTGGGCTGTTAGGCTCGCGGGGGCTGAAAATGCTTCATTTTATTGCGTCATTCTTGGCGCGGACTTTTTTGGCGCAAATTTTTTTTTCTGTTTCCGGCGTCATACGTGTCGCCGGAAGTTGCGTCATTTTTGACGTTCTTTTGCGTTAAAAGTGTCGACTTGTGTTGTTTCTTCAAGATCATGGTTGGAGGATCAATTTACCAAAAAGTTCATTGATTCCTCAGACAAGGGTAACCTTTTTAGGTTTCCAGATAGATTCAGTGTCCATGACTCTGTCTTTATCAGACAAGAGAAGTCTAACATTGATATCAGCTTGTCAAAACCTTCAGTCACAATCATTCCCTTTGGTAGCCTTATGCATGGAAATTTTAGGTCTTATGACTGCTGCATCGGACGCGATCTCCTTTGCTCGTTTTCACATGCGACCTCTTCAGCTCTGTATGCTGAACCAATGGTGCAGGGATTACACAAAGATATCTCAATTAATATCTTTAAAACCGATTGTACGACACTCTCTGACGTGGTGGACAGATCACCATCGTTTAGTTCAGGGGGCTTCTTTTGTTCTTCTGACCTGGACTGTAATTTCACTGATGCAAGTCTTACAGGTTGGGGAGCTGTGTGGGGGTCTCTGACGGCACAAGGGGTTTGGGAATCTCAGGGGGTGAGATTACCGATCAATATTTTGGAACTCTGTGCAATTTTCAGAGCTCTTCAGTCTTGGCCTCTTCTGAAGAGAGAGTCGTTCATTTGTTTTCAGACAATGTCACAACTGTGGCATACATCAATCATCAAGGAGGGACTCACAGTCCTCTGGCTATGAAAGAAGTATCTCGAATTCTGGTTTGGGCGAAATCCAGCTTCTGTCTAATCTCTGCGGTTCATTTCCCAGGTATAGACAATTGGGAAGCGGATCATCTCAGTCGCCAAACGTTCGCATCCGGGCGAATGGTCTCTTCACCCAGAGGTATTTCTTCAGATTGTTCAAATGTGGGAACTTCCAGAAATAGATCTGATGGCTTCTCATCTAAACAAGAAACTTCCCAGGTATCTGTTCAGATCCCGGGATCCTCTGGCGGAGGCAGTGAATGCATTATCACTTCCTTGGAAGTATCATCCTGCCTATATCTCTCCACCTCTAGTTCTTCTTCCAAGAGTAATCTCCAAGATTCTGAAGGAATGCTCGTTTGTTCTGCAGGTAGCTCCAGCATGGACGGATCTTGTTCGGATGGCCTCTTGCCAACCGTGGGCTCTTCCGTTCAGACCAGACCTTCTGTCGCAAGGTCCTTTTTTTCCATCAGGTTCTCAAATCTTTAAATTTAAGGGTATGGAGATTGAACGCTTGATTCTTGGTCAAAGAGGTTTCTCTGACTCTGTGATTAATACTATGTTACAGGCTCGTAAATCTGTATCTAGAGAGATATATTATAGAGTCTGGAAGACTTATATTTCTTGGTGTCTTCTCATCTTTTTTCCTGGCATTCTTTTAGAATTCCGAGAATTTTACAGTTTCTTCAGGATGGTTTAGATAAAGGTTTGTCCGCAAGTTCCTTGACAGGACAAATCTCTGCCCTTTCTGTTCTTTTTCACAGAAAGATTGCTAATCTTCCTGATATTCATTGTTTTGTACAAGACTTGGTTCGTATAAAACCTGTCATTAAGTCAATTTCTCCTTCTTGGAGTTTGAATTTGGTTCTGGGGGCTCTTCTAGCTCCTCCTTTTGAACCTATGCATTCATTGGACATTAAACTTCTTTCTTGGAAAGTTTTGTTTCTTTTGGTCATCTCTTCTGCCAGAAGAGTCTCTGAATTATCTGCTCTTTCTTGTGAGTCTCCTTTTCTGATTTTTCATCAGGATAAGGCGGTGTTGCGAACTTCTTTTGAATTTTTACCTAAGGTTGTGTATTCTAACAACATTAGTAGAGAAATTGTGGTTCCTTCATTATGTCCTAATCCTAAGAATTCTAAGGAGAAATCATTGCATTCTTTGGATGTTGTTAGAGCTTTGAAATATTATGTTGAAGCTACTAAGTCTTTCCGAAAGACTTCTAGTCTATTTTTCATCTTTTCTGGTTCTAGAAAGGGCCAGAAAGCTTCTGCCATTTCTTTGGCATCTTGGTTGAAATCTTTATTTCATCATGCCTATGTCGAGTCGGGTAAAACTCCGCCTCAAAGGATTACAGCTCATTCTACTAGGTCAGTTTTTACTTCCTGGGCGTTTAGGAATGAAGCTTCGGTTGTTCAGATTTGCAAAGCAGCAACTTGGTCCTCTTTGCATACTTTTACTAATTCTACCATTTTGATGTGTTTTCTTCTTCTGAAGCAGTTTTTGGTAGAAAAGTACTTCAGGCAGTGGTTTCAGTTTGAATCTTCTGCTTATGTTTTCATTAAACTTTATTTTGGGTGTGGATTATTTTCAGCAGGAATTGGCTGTCTTTATTTTATCCCTCCCTCTCTAGTGACTCTTGCGTGGAAAGATCCACATCTTGGGTAGTCATTATCCCATACGTCACTAGCTCATGGACTCTTGCTAATTACATGAAAGAAAACATAATTTATGTAAGAACTTTCATATTAGCAAGAGTCCATGAGGCCCACCCTTTTTTTTGGTGGTTATGATTTTTTTGTATAAAGCAGAATTATTCCAATTCCTTATTTTTTATGCTTTCGCACTTTTTTCTTATCACCCCACTTCTTGGCTATTCGTTAAACTGATTTGTGGGTGTGGTGAGGGGTGTATTTATAGGCATTTTAAGGTTTGGGAAACTTTGCCCCTCCTGGTAGGAATGTATATCCCATACGTCACTAGCTCATGGACTCTTGCTAATATGAAAGAAATGAATTTATCAGGTAAGTTCTTACATAAATTATGTTTTTTGCATTATTAGCCTGTTTAAGCCTGTCTAACATGTCTGTACCTTCAGATAGAACATGTTCTGTATGTATGGAGGCCAAAGTGGTCCCCCCTTCAAATGTATGTGATAATTGTGTCATAGCGTCCAGACAAAGTAAGGACAGTACTGCCACATTTAATAAGGTTGCCCAAGATGATTCATCAAATGAAGGTAGTGGGGGTAGTTCCCCATCCTCTCCTTCTGTGTCAATACCAGTTATGCCCGCGCAGGCGACCCCTAGTACATCTAGCGCGCCAATGCTTGTTACTATGCAACAATTAACGGCAGTAATGGATAACTCCATAGCTAATATTTTATCCAAAATGCCAGCATTTCAAAGAAAGCGTGATTGCTCAGTTTTAAATACAGTGGAAGAGCAAGAGTGCGCTGACGATAATTTATCTGTCATACCCTCACACCAGTCAGAATTGGCAGTGAGGGAGGGTTTGTCGGAGGAAGAAATTTCTGATTCAGGAAAAGTTTCTCAACAGGCAGAACCTGATGTTGTGACGTTTAAATTTAAGTTAGAGCATCCCCGCGCATTACTTAAGGAGGTGCTAACTACACTGGATGATTGTGACTCTTTGGTCATTCCAGAAAAATTGTGCAAGATGGACAAACTCCTAGAGGTCCCGGTGCACCCCGATGCTTTTCCGATACCTAAAAGGGTGGCGGACATAGTGAATAAAGAGTGGGAGAAACCAGGCATACCTTTTGTCCCACCTCCTATATTTAAGAAATTGTTCCCCATGGTCGACCCAACGAAGGACACATGGCAAACAGTCCCTAAGGTTGAGGGGGCAGTTTCTACGCTAGCCAAACGCACGACTATACCCATTGTGGACAATTGTGCTTTTAAAGATCCTATGGATAAAAAAATTGGAGGGTTTGCTTAAAAAGATTTTTGTTCAGCAAGCTTACCTTCTCTAACCAATTTCGTGCATTATTCCTGTCACTACGGCGGCGTGTTTCTGGTTCGATGAACTAGAAAAGTCGCTCAATAAGGAGACTCCATATGAGGAAGTCATGGACAGAATTCACGCACTCAAGTTAGCTAATTCCTTTATTTTAGATGCCGCTTTGCAATTAGCGAGATTAGCGGCGAAAAATTCAGGTTTTGCAATTGTGGCGCGCAGAGCGCTCTGGCTAAAATCTTGGTCGGCGGACGTATCTTCCAAGACAAAATTGCTTAATATTCCTTTCAAAGGTAAGACCCTTTTTGGGCCAGAATTGAAGGAAATTATTTCAGACATCACTGGGGGGAAGGGCCATGCCCTCCCACAGGATAGGCCTTTTAAGGCTAAGAATAAGTCCAATTTTCGTTCCTTTCGTAACTTCAGGAACGGACCGTCTCCTGACTCTGCAGCCTCTAGACATGAGGGTAACACTTCCCAGGCTAAGCCAGCTTGGAAACCAATGCAAGGCTGGAACAAGGGTAAGCAGGCCAAGAAGCCTGCTGCTGCTACCAAGACAGCATGAAGGGGTAGCCCCCGATCCGGGACCGGATCTAGTAGGGGGCAGACTCTCTCTCTTTGCTCAGGCTTGGGCAAGAGATGTTCCAGATCCCTGGGCACTAGAAATAGTCTCTCAGGGTTATCTTCTAGAATTCAAGGAACTGCCTCCAAGGGGAAGGTTCCACATGTCTCGCTTATCTTCAGACCAGATAAAGAGACAGGCATTCTTACATTGCGTAGGAGACCTGTTAAAGATGGGAGTAATACACCCAGTTCCAACAGCGGAACAAGGTCAGGGGTTTTACTCAAACCTGTTTGTAGTTCCCAAAAAAGAGGGAACTTTCAGACCAATTCTGGATTTAAAGATTCTAAACAAATTCCTCAGAGTTCCATCGTTCAAAATGGAAACCATTCGAACAATTTTACCTTCAATCCAGGAGGGTCAATATATGACTACCGTGGATTTAAAGGATGCATACCTACATATTCCTATCCACAAAGATCATCATCAGTTCCTAAGGTTCGCCTTTCTGGACAAACATTACCAGTTCGTGGCTCTTCCATTCGACTTAGCCACTGCTCCCAGAATTTTCACAAAGGTGCTAGGGTCCCTTCTAGCGGTTCTAAGACCGAGGGGCATTGCAGTGGCACCTTATCTAGACGACATTCTAATTCAAGCGTCGTCTCTTTCTAAGGCAAAGGCTCATACAGAAATTGTTCTAGCCTTTCTCAGGTCTCACGGATGGAAGGTGAACGTAGAAAAGAGTTCCCTGTCTCCGTCAACAAGAGTTCCCTTTTTGGGAACAATAATAGATTCTTTAGAAATTAAGATTTTCCTGACAGAGGTCAGAAAGTCAAAGCTTCTAAACGCTTGTCAGGTTCTTCACTCTATTCTGCAGCCTTCTATAGCTCAGTGCATGGAAGTAGTAGGATTGATGGTGGCAGCAATGGACATAGTTCCTTTTGCTCGAATTCATCTAAGACCATTACAACTGTGCATGCTCAATCAGTGGAATGGGGACTATGCAGACTTGTCTCCTCAGATTCAAGTAGACCAGTTAACCAGGGACTCACTCAGTTGGTGGTTGACTCAGGATCACCTGTCTCAGGGAATGAGTTTCCGCAGACCAGAGTGGGTCATTGTCACGACCGACACCAGTCTATTAGGCTGGGGCGCGGTCTGGGACTCCCTGAAAGCTCAGGGTCTATGGTCTTGGGAAGAGTCTCTTCTGCCGATAAATATCCTGGAACTGAGAGCGATATTCAATGCTCTCCAGGCTTAGCCTCAACTAGCGAAGGCCGGATTCATAAGATTCCAGTCGGACAACATGACGACTGTAGCTTACATCAATCATCAGGGGGGAACAAAGAGTTCCTTGGCGATGACAGAGGTATCCAAGATCATCAGATGGGCGGAGGATCACTCCTGCCACCTATCTGCAATCCACATCCCAGGAGTAGACAACTGGGAAGCGGATTACCTGAGTCGTCAGACTTTTCATCCGGGGGAGTGGGAACTCCACCCGGAGGTCTTTGCCCAGTTAACCCAATTATGGGGCATTCCAGACATGGATCTGATGGCGTCTCGTCAGAACTTCAAGTTTCCTTGCTACGGGTTTTAGAAATTAAGGGAGAGAAATACTAATGTATTTAGTGTACTTATTCGTTCCCCAACACAATTAAACCCTATGCTTAGGGAGGAAAATAGTATTTCCTTTTATCAAAATAGTGGAGGTGGGGGGTGCTCAATATCCTGTATTAACATAGAAAAGTATTGAAAGAAGAAATGGATATACCAGAGCACTCAAAAGGAGCTATTCAGAGTTAATTCACAATGTGAGTTGGTGTGCAGGACTGGGGTATTATAAATAAAACATAACTTTGAATAATGTCCAAGTAAAAAATTGTAAGTAATAGTGATAAAAATTCACTCCGTGTAGTGTATATAAAATCAATTAAAAAGGATGAATGCTGAAGTGACAAGTATTGGCCATACAAAGTATGTCAAGTGGGTGATTAACAATCAGAAAGCACTATAGAGTGCTTAACAATAGCAACAAAACTAATCAAATAAGAAAAGGAAGGTACACTTCCACAAAATATACTGCTGAGTACAATGCTCAGCCGATGTTAGCTTCTATTAAAGTCACACACTCTGTAATGAAATACAAAATTAGGTTGAACTTATGAATCTATCAATGTATAGGCCTGTGAAATGAGTTAGAATAAAGCCCAAATCACAGAGGAGAGGTGTAAGTGCAGTGACTAAAACGCTAACATGTATATGTTGCTATTGAACAATTATACCCACAAGAAAGGTGCGTGAGGTGGGTGAGTCTGGCAAGGATGTACCACAATATGCTCACGGATTGCACAAGAAACTAATCTAAAAAGAGGATTGACCTCACACAAAAATTATCTAGCTAGTGCAATACTGGAGCGGTACTACGCCTTGTCAGACTCCCATGCTATATATAATATAGTGGCAAGAGGTGCTGGTGACCTATGTAACGTCAATTAACGAAGCCAAAGGAAAAGGCTAGTTGGCTTAGAAGGGATACTTCATAGTAAGCGATTGACAGTACGGTCAGATAATCACAAATTAACACACACACACTATCAGACTATCAGCATTCATAAAGAGCGCCTGATGCGCATTTCGCCATGTCCGTGGCTTTCTCAAAGGCTAACCCGTCCTGCCTCAACTCGAGCGGTTAAGTATCGCTCAGAGCCAATCACGGGTGAGTATTCGTACACACCCTCTGACGGCTGGCCAATCACTAGTCATCTACCCCATTGGGTAGAAGTTTGTCACATGACTTGTCATACTGATGCAGATGGGCGTGATTCATCACGCAACTTTCGTCACATTATACATCAGCATTAGCGGATATTATTTAGTAATAGAGATATAAATAAAACGGATACTATTACCATTAATTTGTATATATTTGTCACCATGTTACCATAGCGATCAAATAGTATATCTTTGCTCCAAGTATCGTCACCATTATTTTGTTGGTATTTGGCGAATAAAGAAAGTATCTGAACATAAATCAGAGTACTATCACTGGTATTAGGTTACGTCTATTGCTCTCAACACTAACGGTGACGCGGCTCAGATAATGACATAGGGCAGTACATCTCCTGTTAGTATTGATACCAAATATGGAGTTGTCGTATGTGGATAAATTATCTGGAAAATACTATATCTGTATTTAAGCTTCTATCACTGGTGTTATGCCCTTAGATATTCTTTGGTGAAGTCTGCTGATAAAGACATATACTGATAAGAAATTATTATTTTAGTATACGATCCATATTTATGGTTTAGCTGTTATATATAAACCAAAGTAACTCCTATTCAGTCACAGCACTTCGTATGTCCTTGGGTTTATAGCAGTCAAAATAAAGAATATATAGTTAACAATTAATCAAAAATACTCCCCTCTTCCAAGGCGGACTGAATTAACTAAGGGTGAACAAAGTATACTAATAAGGATTGTTGTATATAAATCCTATGTTGTTATGACTTATGGTGTATATAGGGCCAGAAATTCAGCCAACACCACTGAATTAAAGGTGTTACAAAGTATTAGACCTTATTGTATAGCCTGAATGAGTATGTTAACACACATGTTTGCTACCATATCCAACTCATATCATATGTTCTTATTTTACTCAATTTGTGTATTCAAATATGTTATGTTATGTTCGCGGATTCTTTAAGAAAATAAATTATGGGGGTACAGACGTCGTAAATAGTATTTTATTTGCTAGCTTTAGTTCTAAAGCATAGTACTGTTATGAATATATTATCATATTTTGCAATTTACAGGAAAGAGTTGTAACCATCTTGTTCATTGATACCCAGTGGCGCTAAAGTGTCCAACCAGAATATCCAGCGGCACTCTGCTTGTAGCAGCATAGTTTCTACATTTCCTGCTCTGATCCCAGGTTTAATTACTTGTAGCACTGATATTTTCAGTTCAGGTTTTGTACTATGGTTTTTTAAGTAATGTTTCGCCACTGGGGTTAGGTTCTTGCCTTTCTCTTGGTCTTTTAGGCAGTTCTTTATACTGCTGATATGCTCGCCCAGTCGTATACGTATCTCCCTAGTAGTTATTCCAATATATCTTTTGGCACATTTGCATAACAAGCAGTACACAAAATTTTTGGTTTTGCAATTTGCAAATCCCAGCATCCGTTTTATGCTTCCTGTTCGTGTCTTGTATTCTCTTTCACTAGAGATATATTGACAAAAACTGCATGTACCACATGCGTACGTTCCGCATATGTATTTATTCGTTCTTCTTTTGGTAAAGTGGCTCTTGACCAACAAATTACCTATAGTCGGAGCTCTTCTCCAACTTGTCTTTATTCTCTCACCTACATATGGTGATAGGTCCTTATCAGATTTAAGGATTCCACTATGTTTGTTCAAAATATTGGTGATTTTATCATGATTATTGTTATAAGTGGTCACAAATCTGACTTCTTTTTCAGCAGTTTGTACTTTCTTTTTAGGAATCAGAAGTGATTCCCTTGGTGTTCTTTTCGCTCTCTGGTAAGCTTTACGTATTATTTTGCGACTATATCCTCTGTCTTTGAGTCGTAGTTTCAGTTCTTTTGCTCTCTCATTAAACACTCTAAAGTCCGTACAATTTCTCCTTATTCTGAGGAATTCTCCCGTGGGGATAGCATTTTTAGTTCCTCTGGTATGGCAACTATCGTATTGGAGAATTGAGTTAGTTGCTGTTTCCTTCCTGAAAAGATCTGTTTTTATGTAATTATTATCATCTCTGTAGATATTGATGTCCAAAAATTCTACTTTGTTTCTGTTTATGCAGTATGTCAGTTTCAAGTTGATGTCATTCTGATTAAGATTTGTAATAAATTCTTTAAACAACTCTTCACTTCCCGTCCATATTATGAAGAGATCATCTATGTATTGACACCACATATTTATATGGTCAGTATATTTAGACATACTGTCAGTGAAGACACGTTCACTCTCCCACCACCCTAAGTAGATGTTAGCATAAGTGGGGGCGCAAGATGACCCCATGGCGGTGCCCTGGATTTGTAAGTAGAAGTTATCATTAAAAACAAAGTAGTTATGTGTGAGTACAAATTGCAATAGTTTTATCACAAACTTATTTCTCTCAGATCTATCATTTGATTGCATGCTTAGGAAGAATTCAACGGCTCTCAAACCAAATTCATGTTTAATTGAGGTATAGAGCGATTCAACATCACAGGTGACCAAGAAAGAATCTTGGTCTAGTATTAAGTCATTTATTTTACTTAATACGTCCATAGTATCCCTGGTGTAGGATGGTAATGCCCATACTATCTCTCTCAAATATAAATCCAAGAATTTGCTCCCTTGTTCACATAGACTATTTATGCTGGAAACAATGGGTCTACCTGGCGGTGACTCTTTATTTTTTATGAATTTTGGGTAGAAAGTAGATAGTAGCAATCCTGGGATTTTTGACTTGTAGGAAAGAATATTCCTTAGAACTGATCAGATTATCTGCCTTTGCCTCATTAATCAATTTAAGGTAATCAGTAAGGAATTGGGATGTTGGATTAGAAAATAGGTACTTGTAGCATTTACGATCTTTTAATTGTCTGTTTGCTTCGACAATGTATTTATCCTTCCCCCAAATTACAATATTTCCTCCTTTGTCCGACGGTTTGATGATTACATCATCCCATGAACTAATTTCTTTTAATGCCTCCTCTTCTTTTTTAGTAATGTTTCTTACTTTTATGTCAGGTAATTCGAGGAAGTCATTCATGACCATTCTCAAAAAAACCTCAATTTGCCGCACTTTAGAGGTTGGTGGCATATATTGAGATTTAAGTCTAATCTGTTTGTCAAGAAACTTTTCATTTGTACTCATTTCAGTTCCCTCATTTTCATTTAATAATTCAATCAGGGTGTCTAGTGTTTGGAGATCAGAAGTCGTGCTGTCCTCATGGGTACTGTACATTTTCTTTAATATTAGTTTCCTACAGTAAAGATGTAGATCCTTAATCAAATCAAATTTGTTCAAAGGGGGGGAGGGGGAGAATGATAAGCCTCTAGATAGAACAAGGGTTTGTGTTTCTGTAATAGTTTTTTGTGTTAGGTTAATGACTTGTAGTTTGTCACTATCCCCATTTACCACTTCGGGCGCTTCCCCCAATCCTCCCTTCTCCTGTACCCGTTGTCTGATCTGTACCCCCACCGTGCTCGATCTCGTAGGGTCCTGTTTTCTTTTCCCCCCTCTGGTTGGTCTCTCGTATCTTTGTCTAGGTGTGTTTTATCCCTTCCTAAAAAAAACTACTTGTACTGGGTCTGTTGGTGTTACTTTCCGAATCACTGTCCTCTACCGCCGACGACTCACAATCTGATTGGTCTGTCGTCTTAGATGGTGGTAGACTATTGGGTGGTCTTCGTCTGGGTTGCTTATCATCCCATGTGAATATCCTTCCTTTTTCAAAGTCTATCATGTCTCTCTTCATCTTAGAGCACTTAGTCTGTATTATCTCTTTCTCTCTCTTATCTAGCTCCTCTCTCATTTCTTTGTATGATTGCTTGAATTTATCTAGTGTTTCAAATTTTTGTAATTTTATATTATATTCACTAATTTCTTTGTCCAACTCTGACATGACTTCTGTTTCATAATCAGATAAAATTGCAACCAAAATTTCGGAGCAGTTGATCAGTGCCTGCTCCCATCTGTCCTTATAGGTATCAATATGGAAGGAAAAGGTGGGAAAGAGGCGTACTCTAAGACCTCTGGGTATGATATGTTTCGCCAGGTATTTGTCATACGCGCTCTTATTCCAAAAAGAGCGCGTATGTTTTTTAATTAAATAATTTAAGGATTTTAGTCCATCTTCCCAATTGTCTATTATTGCGTCAAGAGTAGTTTCGGTATCACATGCCAGTGCGAAAGTTTTATCTATATCTCTCAGTCTCTGATCTTGTCTGTTTTTGAAGTCTTGTGACAAACTGTGCGTCATTTTTGATATGTGTCTTAGTGACTTGGCCAGTCAGTTACCTCACTGGGTAAATACTTATATTAGCTAAGTTGTTCTCAGAATGCTGTCCTAAACAGCGGATAGACGTAAACAGTTTTAGAAATGAAGGGAGAGAAATACTAATGTATTTAGTGTACTTATTCGTTCCCCAACACAATTAAACCCTATGCTTAGGGAGGAAAATAGTATTTCCTTTTATCAAAATAGTGGAGGTGGGGGGTGCTCAATATCCTGTATTAACATAGAAAAGTATTGAAAGAAGAAATGGATATACCAGAGCACTCAAAAGGAGCTATTCAGAGTTAATTCACAATGTGAGTTGGTGTGCAGGACTGGGGTATTATAAATAAAACATAACTTTTAATAATGTCCAAGTAAAAAATTGTAAGTAATAGTGATAAAAATTCACTCCGTGTAGTGTATATAAAATCAATTAAAAAGGATGAATGCTGAAGTGCCAAGTATTGGCCATACAAAGTATGTCAAGTGGGTGATTAACAATCAGAAAGCACTATAGAGTGCTTAACAATAGCAACAAAACTAATCAAATAAGAAAAGGAAGGTACACTTCCACAAAATATACTGCTGAGTACAATGCTCAGCCGATGTTAGCTTCTATTAAAGTCACACACTCTGTAATGAAATACAAAATTAGGTTGAACTTATGAATCTATCAATGTATAGGCCTGTGAAATGAGTTAGAATAAAGCCCAAATCACAGAGGAGAGGTGTAAGTGCAGTGACTAAAACGCTAACATGTATATGTTGCTATTGAACAATTATACCCACAAGAAAGGTGCGTGAGGTGGGTGAGTCTGGCAAGGATGTACCACAAAATGCTCACGGATTGCACAAGAAACTAATCTAAAAAGAGGATTGACCTCACACAAAAATTATCTAGCTAGTGCAATACTGGAGCGGTACTACGCCTTGTCAGAATCCCATGCTATATATAATATAGTGGCAAGAGGTGCTGGTGACCTATGTAACGTCAATTAACGAAGCCAAAGGAAAAGGCTAGTTGGCTTAGAAGGGATACTTCATAGTAAGCGATTGACAGTACGGTCAGATAATCACAAATTAACACACACACACTATCAGACTATCAGCATTCATAAAGAGCGCCTGATGCGCATTTCGCCACGTCCGTGGCTTTCTCAAAGGCTAACCCGTCCTGCCTCAACTCGAGCGGTTAAGTATCGCTCAGAGCCAATCACGGGTGAGTATTCGTACACACCCTCTGACGGCTGGCCAATCACTAGTCATCTACCCCATTGGGTAGAAGTTTGTCACATGACTTGTCATACTGATGCAGATGGGCGTGATTCATCACGCAACTTTCGTCACATTATACATCAGCATTAGCGGATATTATTTAGTAATAGAGATATAAATAAAACGGATACTATTACCATTAATTTGTATATATTTGTCACCATGTTACCATAGCGATCAAATAGTATATCTTTGCTCCAAGTATCGTCACCATTATTTTGTTGGTATTTGGAGAATAAAGAAAGTATCTGAACATAAATCAGAGTACTATCACTGGTTTTAGGTTACGTCTATTGCTCTCAACACTAACGGTGACGCGGCTCAGATAATGACATAGGGCAGTACATCTCCTATTAGTATTGATACCAAATATGGAGTTGTCGTATGTGGATAAATTATCTGGAAAATACTATATCTGTATTTAAGCTTCTATCACTGGTGTTATGCCCTTAGATATTCTTTGGTGAAGTCTGCTGATAAAGACATATACTGATAAGAAATTATTATTTTAGTATACGATCCATATTTATGGTTTAGCTGTTATATATAAACCAAAGTAACTCCTATTCAGTCACAGCACTTCGTATGTCCTTGGGTTTATAGCAGTCAAAATAAAGAATATATAGTTAACAATTAATCAAAAATACTCCCCTCTTCCAAGGCGGACTGAATTAACTAAAGGTGAACAAAGTATACTAATAAGGATTGTTGTATATAAATCCTATGTTGTTATGACTTATGGTGTATATAGGGCCAGAAATTCAGCCAACACCACTGAATTAAAGGTGTTACAAAGTATTAGACCTTATTGTATAGCCTGAATGAGTATGTTAACACACATGTTTGCTACCATATCCAACTCATATCATATGTTCTTATTTTACTCAATTTGTGTATTCAAATATGTTATGTTATGTTCGCGGATTCTTTAAGAAAACAAATTATGGGGGTACAGACGTTGTAAATAGTATTTCTCCAACATTGGTGTGTCCGGTCCACGGCGTCATCCTTACTTGTGGGAATTTCTCTTCCCCAACAGGATTTTGCAAAGAGTCCCAGCAAAGCTGGCCATATAGTCCCTCCTAGGCTCCGCCCACCCCAGTCATTCTCTTTGCCGTTGCACAGGCAACATCTCCACGGAGATGGTTAAGAGTATGTGGTGTTTAGTTGTAGTTTTTTATTCTACTATCAAGAGTTTGTTATTTTAAAATAGTGCTGGTATGTACTATTTACTCTGAAACAGAAAAAGATGAAGAATTCTGTTTGTGAGAGGAAGATGATTTTAGCAGACAGTAACTAAAATCGTTTGCTGTTTCCACATAGGACTGTTGAGATGAAGTAACTTCAGTTGGGGGAAACAGTTAGCAGACTTTTCTGCTTAAGGTATGACTAGCCATATTTCTAACAAGACTGTGTAATGCTGGAAGGCTGTCATTTCCCCTCATGGGGACCGGTAAGCCATTTTCTTAGTCTCAAACAGAATAAAGGGCTTAATATGGGCTATAAAACTGGTAGACACTTTTATGGGCAAAATCGATTGCTTTATTTGGGCATTTTATACATGTTTATGCTGGTAATTCACACTTATAAACTTGGGGAACGTTTTTAACGTCAGGCACTGTGTTAGACACCTTTTCCAGTCAGGAAGGGCCTTCCCAGTTGTAGGCTGAGCCTCATTTTCGCGCCATTACTGCGCAGTTACTTTTGAGAGCAAGACATGCAGATGCATGTGTGAGGATCTGAAAGTAGTTGGAAAAGTTCCTAGAAGGCTTCATTTGGTATCGTATTCCCCCCTGGGTTTGGTAAAGTCGCAGCAAAGGTTGTAGCTGGGACTGTAGAGGGGTTAAAACTGTAACCGGCTCCGGTTTCGTTATTTTAAGGGTTAAAGCTCTGAAAATTGGTGTGCAATACTTTGAATGCTTTAAGACACTGTGGTGAAATTTTGGTAAATTTTGAACAATTCCTTCATATTTTTTCACATATTCAGTAATAAAGTGTGCTCTGTTTAAAATTTAAAGAGACAGTAACGGTTTTGTTTTAAAACGGTTCTTGTGCTTTATTGACAAGTTTAAGCCTGTTTAACATGTCTGTACCTTCAGATAAGCTATGTTCTATATGTATGAAAGTCAATGTGTCTCCCCCTTCAAAATTGTGTGATAATTGTGACATAGCGTCCAAACAAAGTAAGGACAGTACTGCCACAGATAATGAAGTTGCCCAAGATGATTCATCAGATGAAGGGAGTAGACATGGTTCTACATCATCTCCTTCTGTGTCTATACCAGTTTTGCCCACGCAGGAGGCCCCTAGTACTTCTAGCGCGCCAATGCTTATTACTATGCAACAATTGACGGCAGTAATGGATAACTCCATAGCAAATATTTTATCCAAAATGTCTGCATATCAGAGAAAGCGCGATTGCTCCGTTTTAAACACTGAAGAGCAGGAGGGCGCTGATGATAATTGCTCTGTCATACCCTCACACCAATCTGAAGGGGCCATGAGGGAGGTTTTGTCAGATGGGGAAATTTCAGATTCAGGAAAAATTTCTCAACAGGCTGAACCTGATGTTGTGACATTTAAATTTAAATTAGAGCATCTCCGCGCACTGCTTAAGGAGGTGTTATCTACTCTGGATGATTGTGACAACCTGGTCATTCCAGAAAAATTATGCAAGATGGACAAGTTCCTAGAGGTTCCGGTGCACCCCAACGCTTTTCCTATACCCAAGCGGGTGGCGGACATAGTGAATAAGGAGTTGGAGAAGCCCGGCATACCTTTTGTTCCCCCTCCTATATTTAAGAAATTATTTCCTATGGTCGACCCCAGAAAGGACTTATGGCAGACAGTCCCTAAGGTCGAGGGGGCAGTTTCTACTCTAAACAAGCGCACTACTATTCCTATCGAGGATAATTGTGCTTTCAAAGATCCTATGGATAAAAAATTGGAGGGTTTGCTTAAAAAGATTTTTGTACAGCAAGGTTACCTTCTGCAACCCATTTCGTGCATTGTTCCTGTCACTACAGCAGCGTGGTTCTGGTTCGAGGAACTAGAAAAGTCGCTCAGTAGAGAGACTCCATATGAGGAGGTTATGGACAGAGTTCACGCACTTAAGTTGGCTAATTCTTTTATTTTAGATGCCGCTTTGCAATTAGCTAAATTAGCGGCGAAAAATTCAGGGTTTGCAATAGTGGCGCGCAGAGCGCTTTGGCTAAAGTCTTGGTCAGCGGATGTATCATCCAAGACAAAATTGCTTAATATCCCCTTCAAGGGTAAAACTCTCTTTGGGCCAGAATTGAAAGAGATTATCTCAGACATCACTGGGGGAAAGGGCCATGCCCTCCCACAAGATAGGCCTTTCAAAGCCAGGAATAAGTCTAATTTTCGATCCTTTCGTAATTTCAGGAACGGACCGGCCTCTAATTCTGCATCCTCTAAGCAAGAGGGTAATGCTTCACAGACCAAACCAGCCTGGAAACCGATGCAAGGCTGGAACAAGGGTAAGCAGGCCAAGAAGCCTGCTGCTGCTAACAAAACAGCATGAAGGAGTAGCCCCCGATCCGGGACCGGATCTAGTGGGGGGCAGACTCTCTCTCTTTGCTCAGGCTTGGGCAAGAGATGTTCAGGATCCCTGGACTCTAGAAATAGTTTCTCAGGGTTATCTTCTGGAATTCAAGGAACTACCCCCAAGGGGAAGGTTTCACATGTCTCACTTATCCTCAAACCAAATAAAGAGACAGGCATTCTTACATTGTGTAGAAGACCTGTTAAAGATGGGAGTGATACACCCAGTTCCAATGGCGGAACAAGGAATGGGATTTTACTCAAATCTATTCATAGTTCCCAAAAAAGAGGGAACCTTCAGACCAATTCTGGATTTAAAAATCCTAAACAAATTTCTCAGAGTACCATCGTTCAAAATGGAAACCATTCGAACGATTCTACCTACAATCCAGGAAGGTCAATTTATGACTACCGTGGATCTAAAGGATGCGTACCTACATATTCCTATCCACAAAGAACATCATCAGTTCCTAAGGTTCGCCTTTCTGGACAAACATTACCAGTTTAAGGCCCTCCCATTCGGGTTAGCCACTGCTCCAAGGATTTTCACAAAGGTATTCGGGTCCCTTCTAGCGGTTCTAAGACCGAGGGGCATTGCAGTAGTACCATACTTGGACGACATTCTAATACAAGCGGCGTCCCTTTCAAAGGCAAAGGCTCATACAGACATCGTTCTGGCCTTTCTCAGATCTCACGGATGGAAGGTGAACATAGAAAAAAGTTCTCTGTCTTCGTCGACAAGAGTTCCCTTCTTGGGAACAATAATAGATTCTTTAGAAATGAGGATTTTTCTGACAGATGTCAGAAAGTCAAAACTTCTAAGCGCTTGTCAAGTTCTTCATTCTGTTCCACGTCCTTCCATAGCTCAGTGCATGGAAGTAGTAGGGTTGATGGTTGCAGCAATGGACATAGTTCCTTTTGCGCGAATTCATCTAAGACCATTACAACTGTGCATGCTGAAACAGTGGAATGGGGACTATACAGACTTGTCTCCAGTGATTCAAGTAGATCAGAAGACCAGAGATTCACTCCGTTGGTGGCTAACCCTGGACCACCTATCCCAGGGAATGAGCTTCCGCAGACCAGAGTGGGTCATCGTCACGACCGACGCCAGTCTAGTGGGCTGGGGCGCGGTCTGGGAATCCCTGAAAGCTCAGGGACTATGGTCTCGGGAAGAGTCTCTTCTCCCGATAAACATTCTGGAACTAAGAGCGATATTCAATGCTCTCAGGGCTTGGCCTCAGCTAGCAAAGGCCAGATTCATAAGATTCCAATCAGACAACATGACGACTGTTGCTTATATCAATCATCAGGGGGGAACAAGGAGTTCCCTGGCGATGAAAGAAGTGACCAAAATAATACAATGGGCAGAGGATCACTCCTGCCACCTATCTGCGATCCACATCCCAGGTGTGGAAAACTGGGAAGCGGATTACTTGAGTCGTCAGACATTCCATCCGGGGGAGTGGGAACTCCACCCGGAGATCTTTGCCCAGTTGACGCAATTATGGGGCATTCCAGATATGGATCTCATGGCGTCTCGTCAGAACTTCAAGGTTCCTCGCTACGGGTCCAGATCCAGGGATCCCAAGGCGACTCTAGTGGATGCACTAGTAGCGCCTTGGACCTTCAACCTAGCTTATGTGTTTCCACCGTTTCCTCTCATTCCCAGGCTGGTAGCCAGGATCAAGCAGGAGAGGGACTCGGTGATCTTGATAGCTCCTGCGTGGCCACGCAGGACTTGGTATGCAGACCTGGTGAATATGTCATCGGCTCCACCATGGAAGCTACCTTTGAGACAGGACCTTCTTGTACAGGGTCCATTCGAACATCCAAATCTGGTCTCCCTCCAGCTGACGGCTTGGAGATTGAACGCTTGATTCTGTCAAAGCGTGGGTTTTCAGATTCTGTGATAGATACTCTGGTTCAAGCCAGAAAACCGGTAACTAGAAAAATTTACCATAAAATATGGAAAAGATATATCTGCTGGTGTGAATCCAAGGGATTCCCATGGAATAAGATAAAAATTCCTAAGATCCTTTCCTTTCTACAAGAAGGTTTGGATAAAGGATTATCTGCGAGTTCTCTAAAGGGACAGATTTCTGCTTTATCTGTCTTACTACACAAACGACTGGCAGCTGTGCCAGATGTTCAAGCATTTGTTCAGGCTCTGGTTAGGATCAAGCCTGTTTACAGACCTTTGACTCCTCCCTGGAGTTTAAATCTAATTCTTTCAGTTCTTCAAGGGGTTCCGTTTGAACCTTTACATTCCATAGATATTAAGTTGTTATCTTGGAAAGTTTTGTTTTTGGTTGCTATTTCTTCTGCTAGAAGAGTTTCTGAGTTATCTGCTCTGCAGTGTACTCCGCCCTATCTGGTGTTCCATTCAGATAAGGTTGTTTTGCATACTAAGCCTGGTTTTCTTCCAAAGGTTGTTTCCAACAAAAATATTAACCAGGAGATAGTTGTACCTTCTTTGTGTCCGAATCCAGTTTCAAAGAAGGAACATTTGCTACACAATTTAGATGTAGTCCGTGCTCTAAAATTCTACTTAGAAGCTACAAAAGAGTTCAGACAAACATCTTCTCTGTTTGTCGTCTATTCTGGTAAAAGGAGAGGTCAAAAAGCAACTTCTACCTCTCTTTCCTTTTGGCTTAAAAGCATCATCCGATTGGCTTATGAGACTGCCGGACGGCAGCCTCCTGAAAGAATCACAGCTCACTCCACTAGGGCTGTGGCTTCCACATGGGCCTTCAAGAACGAGGCTTCTGTTGATCAGATATTTAAGGCAGCGACTTGGTCTTCACTGCACACTTTTGCCAAGTTTTGCAAGCCGTGGTGGTAACCTGATTTGCTCCCTCCCTTCATCCGTGTCCTAAAGCTTTGGTATTGGTTCCCACAAGTAAGGATGACGCCCGTGGACCGGACACACCAATGTTGGAGAAAACAGAATTTATGCTTACCTGATAAATTACTTTCTCCAACGGTGTGTCCGGTCCACGGCCCGCCCTGGTTTTTTTTTAATCAGGTTTGATGAATTATTTTCTCTAACTACAGTCACCACGGCACCCTATGGTTTCTCCTATTTTTTTCCTACTGTCCGTTGGTCGAATGACTGGCGTGGGCGGAGCCTATGAGGGACTATATGGCCAGCTTTGCTGGGACTCTGCCATTTCCTGTTGGGGAAGAGATATTCCCACAAGTAAGGATGACGCCGTGGACCGGACACACCGTTGGAGAAAGTAATTTATCAGGTAAGCATAAATTCTGTTTTTATTTGCTAGCTTTAGTTCTAAAGCATAGTACTGTTATGAATATATTATCATATTTTGCAATTTACAGGAAAGAGTTGTAACCATCTTGTTCATTGATACCCAGTGGCGCTAAAGTGTCCAACCAGAATATCCAGCGGCACTCTGCTTGTAGCAGCATAGTTTCTACATTTCCTGCTCTGATCCCAGGTTTAATTACTTGTAGCACTGATATTTTCAGTTCAGGTTTTGTACTATGGTTTTTTAAGTAATGTTTCGCCACTGGGGTTAGGTTCTTGCCTTTCTCTTGGTCTTTTAGGCAGTTCTTTACAGGGAGTGCAGAATTATTAGGCAAGTTGTATTTTTGAGGATTAATTTTATTATTGAACAACAACCATGTTCTCAATGAACCCAAAAAAACTCATTAATATCAAAGCTGAATAGTTTTGGAAGTAGTTTTTAGTTTGTTTTTAGTTATAGCTATTTTAGGGGGATATCTGTGTGTGCAGGTGACTATTACTGTGCATAATTATTAGGCAACTTAACAAAAAACAAATATATACCCATTTCAATTATTTATTTTTACCAGTGAAACCAATATAACATTTCAACATTCACAAATATACATTTCTGACATTCAAAAACAAAACAAAAACAAATCAGTGACCAATATAGCCACCTTTCTTTGCAAGGACACTCAAAAGCCTGCCATCCATGGATTCTGTCAGTGTTTTGATCTGTTCACCATCAACATTGCGTGCAGCAGCAACCACAGCCTCCCAGACACTGTTCAGAGAGGTGTACTGTTTTCCCTCCTTGTAAATCTCACATTTGATGATGGACCACAGGTTCTCAATGGGGTTCAGATCAGGTGAACAAGGAGGCCATGTCATTAGATTTTCTTCTTTTATACCCTTTCTTGCCAGCCACGCTGTGGAGTACTTGGACGCGTGTGATGGAGCATTGTCCTGCATGAAAATCATGTTTTTCTTGAAGGATGCAGACTTCTTCCTGTACCACTGCTTGAAGAAGGTGTCTTCCAGAAACTGGCAGTAGGACTGGGAGTTGAGCTTGACTCCATCCTCAACCCGAAAAGGCCCCACAAGCTCATCTTTGATGATACCAGCCCAAACCAGTACTCCACCTCCACCTTGCTGGCGTCTGAGTCGGACTGGAGCTCTCTGCCCTTTACCAATCCAGCCACGGGCCCATCCATCTGGCCCATCAAGACTCACTCTCATTTCATCAGTCCATAAAACCTTAGAAAAATCAGTCTTGAGATATTTCTTGGCCCAGTCTTGACGTTTCAGCTTGTGTGTCTTGTTCAGTGGTGGTCGTCTTTCAGCCTTTCTTACCTTGGCCATGTCTCTGAGTATTGCACACCTTGTACTTTTGGGCACTCCAGTGATGTTGCAGCTCTGAAATATGGCCAAACTGGTGGCAAGTGGCATCTTGGTAGCTGCATGCTTGACTTTTCTCAGTTCATGGGCAGTTATTTTGCGCCTTGGTTTTTCCACACGCTTCTTGCGACCCTGTTGACTATTTTGAATGAAACGCTTGATTGTTCGATGATCACGCTTCAGAAGCTTTGCAATTTTAAGAGTGCTGCATCCCTCTGCAAGATATTTCACTATTTTTGACTTTTCTGAGCCTGTCAAGTCCTTCTTTTGACCCATTTTGCCAAAGGAAAGGAAGTTGCCTAATAATTATGCACACCTGATATAGGGTGTTGATGTCATTAGACCACACCCCTTCTCATTACAGAGATGCACATCACCTAATATGCTTAATTGGTAGTAGGCTTTCGAGCCTATACAGCTTGGAGTAAGACAACATGCATAAAGAGGATGATGTGGTCAAAATACTCATTTGCCTAATAATTCTGCACTCCCTGTATACTGCTGATATGCTCGCCCAGTCGTATACGTAGCTCCCTAGTAGTTATTCCAATATATCTTTTGCCACATTTGCATAACAAGCAGTACACAACATTTTTGGTTTTGCAATTTGCAAATCCCAGCATCCGTTTTATGCTTCCTGTTCGTGTCTTGTATTCTCTTTCACTAGAGATATATTGACAAAAACTGCATGTACCAAATGCTTACGTTCCGCATATGTATTTATTCGTTCTTCTTTTGGTAAAGTGGCTCTTGACCAACAAATTACCTATAGTCGGAGCTCTTCTCCAACTTGTCTTTATTCTCTCACCTACATATGGTGATAGGTCCTTATCAGATTTAAGGATTCCACTATGTTTGTTCAAAATATTGGTGATTTTATCATGATTATTGTTATAAGTGGTCACAAATCTGACTTCTTTTTCAGCAGTTTGTACTTTCTTTTTAGGAATCAGAAGTGATTCCCTTGGTGTTCTTTTCGCTCTCTGGTAAGCTTTACGTATTATTTTGCGACTATATCCTCTGTCTTTGAGTCGTAGTTTCAGTTCTTTTGCTCTCTCATTAAACACTCTAAAGTCCGTAGAATTTCTCCTTATTCTGAGGGATGGCAACTATCGTATTGGAGAATTGGATTGAATTTCTATGTTAATACAGGATATTGAGCACCCCCCACCTCCACTATTTTGATAAAAGGAAATACTATTTTCCTCCCTAAGCATAGGGTTTAATTGTGTTGGGGAACGAATAAGTACACTAAATACATTAGTATTTCTCTCCCTTAATTTCTAAAACTGTTTACGTCTATCCGCTGTTTAGGACAGCATTCTGAGAACAACTTAGCTAATATAAGTATTTACCCAATGAGGTAACTGACTGGCCAAGTCACTAAGACACATATCAAAAATGACGCACAGTTTGTCACAAGACTTCAAAAACAGACAAGATCAGAGACTGAGAGATATAGATAAAACTTTCGCACTGGCATGTGATACCGAAACTACTCTTGACGCAATAATAGACAATTGGGAAGATGGGCTAAAATCCTTAAATTATTTAATTAAAAAATATACGCGCTCTTTTTGGAATAAGAGCGCGTATGACAAATACCTGGCGAAACATATCATACCCAGAGGTCTTAGAGTACGCCTCTTTCCCACCTTTTCCTTCCATATTGATACCTATAAGGACAGATGGGAGCAGGCACTGATCAACTGCTCCGAAATTTTGGTTGCAATTTTATCTGATTATGAAACAGAAGTCATGTCAGAGTTGGACAAAGAAATTAGTGAATATAATATAAAATTACAAAAATTTGAAACACTAGATAAATTCAAGCAATCATACAAAGAAAGGAGAGAGGAGCTAGATAAGAGAGAGAAAGAGATAATACAGACTAAGTGCTCTAAGATGAAGAGAGACATGATAGACTTTGAAAAAGGAAGGATATTCACATGGGATGATAAGCAACCCAGACGAAGACCACCCAATAGTCTACCACCATCTAAGACGACACACCAATCCGATTGTGAGTCGTCGGCGGTAGAGGACAGTGATTAGGAAAGTAACACCAACAGACCCAGTACAAGTAGTTTTTTAGGAAGGGATACAACACACCTAGACAAAGATACGAGAGACCAACCAGAAGGGGGAAAAGAAAACAGGACCCTATGAGATCGAGCACGGTGGGGTACAGATCAGACAACGGGTACAGGAGAAGGGAGGATTGGGGGAAGCGCCCGAAGTGGTAAATGGGGATAGTGACAAACTACAAGTCATTAACCTAACACAAAAAACTATTACAGAAACACAAACCCTTGTTCTATCTAGAGGCTTATCATTCTCCCCCTCCCCCCCTTTGAACAAATTTGATTTGATTAAGGATCTACATCTTTACTGTAGGAAACTAATATTAAAGAAAATGTACAGTACCCATGAGGACAGCACGACTTCTGATCTCCAAACACTAGACACCCTGATTGAATTATTAAATGAAAATGAGGGAACTGAAATGAGTACAAATGAAAAGTTTCTTGACAAACAGATTAGACTTAAATCTCAATATATGCCACCAACCTCTAAAGTGCGGCAAATTGAGGTTTTTTTGAGAATGGTCATGAATGACTTCCTCGAATTACCTGACATAAAAGTAAGAAACATTACTAAAAAAGAAGAGGAGGCATTAAAAGAAATTAGTTCATGGGATGATGTAATCATCAAACCGTCGGACAAAGGAGGAAATATTGTAATTTGGGGGAAGGATAAATACATTGTCGAAGCAAACAGACAATTAAAAGATCGTAAATGCTACAAGTACCTATTTTCTAATCCAACATCCCAATTCCTTACTGATTACCTTAAATTGATTAATGAGGCAAAGGCAGATAATCTGATCAGTTCTAAGGAATATTCTTTCCTACAAGTCAAAAATCCCAGGATTGCTACTATCTACTTTCTACCCAAAATTCATAAAAATAAAGAGTCACCGCCAGGTAGACCCATTGTTTCCAGCATAAATAGTCTATGTGAACAAGGGAGCAAATTCTTGGATTTATATTTGAGAGAGATAGTATGGGCATTACCATCCTACACCAGGGATACTATGGACGTATTAAGTAAAATAAATGACTTAATACTAGACCAAGATTCTTTCTTGGTCACCTGTGATGTTGAATCGCTCTATACCTCAATTAAACATGAATTTGGTTTGAGAGCCGTTGAATTCTTCCTAAGCATGCAATCAAATGATAGATCTGAGAGAAATAAGTTTGTGATAAAACTATTGCAATTTGTACTCACACATAACTACTTTGTTTTTAATGATAACTTCTACTTACAAATCCAGGGCACCGCCATGGGGTCATCTTGCGCCCCCACTTATGCTAACATCTACTTAGGGTGGTGGGAGAGTGAACGTGTCTTCACTGACAGTATGTCTAAATATACTGACCATATAAATATGTGGTGTCGATACATAGATGATCTCTTCATAATATGGACGGGAAGTGAAGAGTTGTTTAAAGAATTTATTACAAATCTTAATCAGAATGACATCAACTTGAAACTGACATACTGCATAAACAGAAACAAAGTAGAATTTTTGGACATCAATATCTACAGAGATGATAATAATTACATAAAAACAGATCTTTTCAGGAAGGAAACAGCAACTAACTCAATTCTCCAATACGATAGTTGCCATACCAGAGGAACTAAAAATGCTATCCCCACGGGAGAATTCCTCAGAATAAGGAGAAATTGTACGGACTTTAGAGTGTTTAATGAGAGAGCAAAAGAACTGAAACTACGACTCAAAGACAGAGGATATAGTCGCAAAATAATACGTAAAGCTTACCAGAGAGCGAAAAGAACACCAAGGGAATCACTTCTGATTCCTAAAAAGAAAGTACAAACTGCTGAAAAAGAAGTCAGATTTGTGACCACTTATAACAATAATCATGATAAAATCACCAATATTTTGAACAAACATAGTGGAATCCTTAAATCTGATAAGGACCTATCACCATATGTAGGTGAGAGAATAAAGACAAGTTGGAGAAGAGCTCCGACTATAGGTAATTTGTTGGTCAAGAGCCACTTTACCAAAAGAAGAACGAATAAATACATATGCGGAACGTACGCATGTGGTACATGCAGTTTTTGTCAATATATCTCTAGTGAAAGAGAATACAAGACACGAACAGGAAGCATAAAACGGATGCTGGGATTTGCAAATTGCAAAACCAAAAATGTTGTGTACTGCTTGTTATGCAAATGTGGCAAAAGATATATTGGAATAACTACTAGGGAGCTACGTATACGACTGGGCGAGCATATCAGCAGTATAAAGAACTGCCTAAAAGACCAAGAGAAAGGCAAGAACCTAACCCCAGTGGCAAAACATTACTTAAAAAACCATAGTACAAAACCTGAACTGAAATGTAGAAACTATGCTGCTACAAGCAGAGTGCCGCTGGATATTCTGGTTGGACACTTTAGCGCCACTGGGTATCAATGAACAAGATGGTTACAACTCTTTCCTGTAAATTGCAAAATATGATAATATATTCATAACAGTACTATGCTTTAGAACTAAAGCTAGCAAATAAAATACTATTTACGACGTCTGTACCCCCATAATTTGTTTTCTTAAAGAATCCGCGAACATAACATAACATATTTGAATACACAAATTGAGTAAAATAAGAACATATGATATGAGTTGGATATGGTGGCAAACATGTGTGTTAACATACTCATTCAGGCTATACAATAAGGTCTAATACTTTGTAACACCTTTAATTCAGTGGTGTTGGCTGAATTTCTGGCCCTATATACACCATAAGTCATAACAACATAGGATTTATATACAACAATCCTTATTAGTATACTTTGTTCACCCTTAGTTAATTCAGTCCGCCTTGGAAGAGGGGAGTATTTTTGATTAATTGTTAACTATATATTCTTTATTTTGACTGCTATAAACCCAAGGACATACGAAGTGCTGTGACTGAATAGGAGTTACTTTGGTTTATATATAACAGCTAAACCATAAATATGGATCGTATACTAAAATAATAATTTCTTATCAGTATATGTCTTTATCAGCAGACTTCACCAAAGAATATCTAAGGGCATAACACCAGTGATAGAAGCTTAAATACAGATATAGTATTTTCCAGATAATTTATCCACATACGACAACTCCATATTTGGTATCAATACTAACAGGAGATGTACTGCCCTATGTCATTATCTGAGCCGCGTCACCGTTAGTGTTGAGAGCAATAGACGTAACCTAATACCAGTGATAGTACTCTGATTTATGTTCAGATACTTTCTTTATTCTCCAAATACCAACAAAATAATGGTGACGATACTTGGGGCAAAGATATACTATTTGATCGCTATGGTAACATGGTGACAAATATATACAAATTAATGGTAATAGTATCCGTTTTATTTATATCTCTATTACTAAATAATATCCGCTAATGCTGATGTATAATGTGACGAAAGTTGCGTGATGAATCACGCCCATCTGCATCAGTATGACAAGTCATGTGACAAACTTCTACCCAATGGGGTAGATGACTAGTGATTGGCCAGCCGTCAGAGGGTGTGTACGAATACTCACCCGTGATTGGCTCTGAGCGATACTTAACCGCTCGAGTTGAGGCAGGACGGGTTAGCCTTTGAGAAAGCCACGGACGTGTCGAAATGCGCATCAGGCGCTCTTTATGAATGCTGATAGTCTGATAGTGTGTGTGTGTTAATTTGTGATTATCTGACCGTACTGTCAATCGCTTACTATGAAGTATCCCTTCTAAGCCAACTAGCCTTTTCCTTTGGCTTCGTTAATTGACGTTACATAGGTCACCAGCACCTCTTGCCACTATATTATATATAGCATGGGATTCTGACAAGGCGTAGTACCGCTCCAGTATTGCACTAGCTAGATAATTTTTGTGTGAGGTCAATCCTCTTTTTAGATTAGTTTCTTGTGCAATCCGTGAGCATATTGTGGTACATCCTTGCCAGACTCACCCACCTCACGCACCTTTCTTGTGGGTATAATTGTTCAATAGCAACATATACATGTTAGCGTTTTAGTCACTGCACTTACACCTCTCCTCTGTGATTTGGGCTTTATTCTAACTCATTTCACAGGCCTATACATTGATAGATTCATAAGTTCAACCTAATTTTGTATTTCATTACAGAGTGTGTGACTTTAATAGAAGCCAACATCGGCTGAGCATTGTACTCAGCAGTATATTTTGTGGAAGTGTACCTTCCTTTTCTTATTTGATTAGTTTTGTTGCTATTGTTAAGCACTCTATAGTGCTTTCTGATTGTTAATCACCCACTTGACATACTTTGTATGGCCAATACTTGGCACTTCAGCATTCATCCTTTTTAATTGATTTTATATACACTACACGGAGTGAATTTTTATCACTATTACTTACAATTTTTTACTTGGACATTATTAAAAGTTATGTTTTATTTATAATACCCCAGTCCTGCACACCAACTCACATTGTGAATTAACTCTGAATAGCTCCTTTTGAGTGCTCTGGTATATCCATTTCTTCTTTCAATACTTTTCCTTGCTACGGGTCCAGATCCAGGGATCCCAAGGCGACTCTAGTGGATGCATTAGTGGCACCTTGGTCGTTCAACCTAGCTTATGTGTTTCCACCGTTTCCTCTCCTTCCCAGGCTCGTAGCCAGGATCAAACAGGAGAAGGCCTCTGTGATTCTGATAGCTCCTGCGTGGCCACGCAGGACTTGGTATGCAGACCTGGTGAATATGTCATCGGTTCCACCATGGAAGCTACCTTTGAGACAGGATCTTCTAGTACAAGGTCCATTCGAACATCCAAATCTAGTTTCTCTGCAGCTGACTGCTTGGAAATTGAACGCTTGATTTTATGCAAGCGTGGGTTTTCAAATTCAGTGATAGATACTCTGGTACAAGCCAGAAAACCTGTGACTAGAAAAATTTACCATAATATATGGAAAAAATATATCTCTTGGTGTGAATCCAAGGGATTCTCCTGGAGTAAAATCAAAATTCCTAAGATTCTTTCCTTTCTTCAAGAGGGTTTGGATAAAGGGTTGTCAGCGAGTTCCCTAAAAGGACAGATTTCCACTTTATCTGTTTTGTTACACAAACGCCTGGCAGCTGTGCCAGATGTACAAGCTTTTGTACAGGCTTTGGTTAGAATCAAGCCTGTTTACAGACCCATGACTCCTCCTTGGAGTCTAAATTTAGTTCTTTCAGTTCTTCGAGGGGTTCCGTTTGAACCTTTACACTCCATAGATATCAAGTTACTATCTTGGAAAGTTCTGTTTCTGGTGGCTATTTCTTCTGCCAGAAGAGTTTCTGAATTATCTGCTTTGCAGTGTGATCCACCCTATCTGGTGTTCCATTCAGATAAGGTCGTTTTGCGTACTAAGCCTGGTTTTCTTCCAAAGGTTGTTTCCAACAAGAATATTAACCAGGAAATAGTTGTTCCTTCTCTGTGTCTGAATCCAGTTTCAAAGAAGGAACGTTTGTTACACAATTTAGATGTAGTTCGTGCTTTGAAGTTCTATTTAGAAGCAACAAAGGATTTTAGACAAACCTCATCTTTGTTTGTCGTTTACTCTGGTAAGAGGAGAGGACAAAAAGCTACTGCTACCTCTCTTTCTTTCTGGCTGAAAAGCATTATCCGATTGGCTTATGAGACTGCCGGACGGCAACCTCCTGAACGAATCACAGCTCACTCTACTAGGGCTGTGGCTTCCACATGGGCCTTCAAGAACGAGGCTTCTGTTGATCAGATATGTAAGGCAGCTACTTGGTCTTCTCTGCACACTTTTGCCAAATTCTACAAATTTGATACTTATGCTTCTTTTGAGGCTATTTTTGGGAGAAAGGTTTTGCAAGCCGTGGTGCCTTCCGTTTAAGTAACCTGATTTGCGCCCTCCCTTCATCCGTGTCCTAAAGCTTTGGTATTGGTTCCCACAAGTAATGGATGACGCCGTGGACCGGACACACCAATGTTGGAGAAAACAGAATTTATGCTTACCTGATAAATTACTTTCTCCAACGGTGTGTCCGGTCCACGGCCCGCCCTGGTTTTTTAATCAGGTTTGAAAAATTTCTTTCTCTATACACTACAGTCACCACGGCACCCTATAGTTTCTCCTTTTCTTTTTTTCTCCTAACCGTCGGTCGAATGACTGGGGGGCGGAGCCTGAGGAGGGGCTATATGGACAGCTTTTGCTGTGCTCTTTGCCATTTCCTGTTGGGGAAGAGAATATTCCCACAAGTAATGGATGACGCCGTGGACCGGACACACCGTTGGAGAAAGTAATTTATCAGGTAAGCATAAATTCTGTTTTTCCTCCTCTGGTTCTTCTGCCCAAAAGGGATTCCCAGGATCAAACACGAGGGGTCTTCAGTAATTCTTATTGCTCGGGCTTGGCCTTGTAGGGCTTGGTTTGCAGATCTGTTTCAGATGTCCAGTTGTCCATCATGCCCTCTTCCCCTGTGTCCAGACCTTCTATACCAAGGTCCGTTTTTTCCATCTCGATCTCAAGTCTCTAAGCTTGATGGCATGGAGATTGAACGGTTAGTCCTTAGGCATAGAGGTTTTTCTGATTCTGTTGTTGATACCTTTGATTCAGGCTTGCAAGCTTGTGACTAGGACGATTTATCATAGGGTCTAGAAGGCCTTTATCTTCATATGGTAATGGAGCACTGTTTGTGTCACTCTCTGTACCAATCATTTGTTGATGCCGAGTGGGAGCGGTGGGGGGGGGGGGGGGCAGGTGGATCAGCTCAGTGGAGGAGGAGGGATGGAGAAAAGTTTATGAAGGAAAAATGAGGGATGGGGCCCTACACTACAGAAAATATGGGCTGGATGGGGGAGGGGGACCCTGCACTACAGGGAAAAAAGTACTTGGTGGGTGGGGAGGGGGGACCCCTACACTACAGAAAAATATAGAAAATAATAAATATTAATATATATCTTTTTTTTTAAATCAGACTGGCTTCCAGTAATAAACATGGCGGTGGACAGTGGGAGGGGGGTAAGAGAGCCGTTGGGGGGGATCTGGGAGGGTGAGGAGGGATCCTTACACTACAGAAATAAATATATATTTTTAAAAAAGCCCTAAACTGCATACTGGCAGACTGTCTGCCATTACCCAAGATAGTGGTGACCATTTGGAGTGAGGTGAGAAGCTGTTTGGGAGGGTTCAGGTATAGATCAGGGGGTGGGAGGTGTCAGGTGGGAGGGTAATCTCTACACTATAGCAAAAATTAACCTTACAAGCTGATTAACTCATTCATTGCCAGAAATTTCAAAAGTGTGGTGCACAGCTGCAATTAGCAGCATTCTAATTGCCAAAACCCAATGACAAAGCCATGCATATCTGCTGTTTCTGAACAAAGGGGATCGCAGAGAAGCTTTTAGAACCATTTGTCTTATGACTGCAGTGGTTGTGTGTAAATAATATCAGTGTTAAACCCAAAGTTTTAGAAAAAGTTAAGGTTTTTTTTTTGTATGATCATATTTAGTGGCCAAATAGTGGCATCAAATATACCAAAATGGGCCTAGATCAATACCTTCGGTTGTCTATTTTAAATATATATATATATATATATATATATATATATATATATATATATATATATATATATATTTAAAAAAAAAACAAAGGCCCCATTTCTATTTAGACAGAGTGATAGCAAAAATGCTAAAATTTCTCTGGTACTTTGGGCACATTTTTTCCTCTGAAATACCTGGTGGGGCTTAAAGGGGTTAAGTCACTTATAGTGATGGTATATCAGAGCGGTAAAAAATTCTATTATTTACCATCACTAAAAATAAAGTGGACTTTCAGTGATCATTTAGAAAAAGAAAAAAAAAATTACTAATCTCACTCTTTCTGTGATGCGGCTCTTCGCTAAATTTTTTTACAGGATAAAATTGGTGAAAAAAGTTAGCTGCTTTCACATATCGCACAGTTTCACACTGTTAAAGTTTTAGGTCCATGGATTGTACATCAAAGTTACTCCAGGTAAAATTAGAGCCTAAATTTGCATGTGCACATACCAAAACAGAAGCTATAATTTCTCTTGTTAAGTGTATCCAGTCCACGGATCATCCATTACTTGTGGGATATTCTCCTTCCCAACAGGAAGTTGCAAGAGGATCACCCATAGCAGAGCTGCTATATAGCTCCTCCCCTCACTGCCATATCCAGTCATTCTCTTGCAACTCTCAACAAAGATGGTGGTAGTAAGAGGAGAGTGGTGTATTATAGTTAGTTTTTTAACTTCAATCAAGAGTTTGTTATTTTTAAATGGTACCGGAGTGTACTGTTTTATCTCAGGCAGCATTAGAAGAAGAATCTGCCTGTGATTTCTATGATCTTAGCAGAAGTAACTAAGATCCACTGCCGTTCTCACATATTCTGAGGAGTGAGGTAACTTCAGAGGGGGAATGGCGTGCAGGTTTTCCTGCAATAAGGTATGTGCAGTTAACATATTTCTAGGGATGGAATTTGCTAGAAAAATGCTGCTGGTACCGGATTAATGTAAGTTAAGCCTAAATGCAGTGATTTAATAGCGACTGGTATCAGGCTTATTAACAGAGATACATACTCTTATAAAAATGTAATATAAAACGTTTGCTGGCATGTTAATCGTTTTTATATATCTTTTGGTGACAAAACTTATTGGGGCCTAGTTTTTTTCCACATGGCTGGCTTGATTTTTGCCTAGAAACAGTTTCCTGAGGCTTTCCACTGTTGTAATATGAGTGGGAGGGGCCTATTTTAGCGCTTTTCTGCGCAGCTAGAATTACAGACAGAGACACTCAGCTTCCTTCTGCATGATACAGGACATCTCTGAAGGGCTCAAAAGGCTTCAAAAGTCGTGTTTGAGGAGGGTAACAACCACAGTAGACCTGTGGCAGTTGTTGTGACTGTGTTTAAAAACGTTTTTGTCATTTATTATTCCGTTTTTGGTATTAAGGGGTTAATCATCCATTTGCAAGTGGGTGCAATGCTCTGCTAACTTGTTACATACACTGTAAAAATTTTGTTAGTGTAACTGCCTTTTTTCACTGTTATTTCAAATTTTGTCAAAATTTGTTTCTCTTAAAGGCACAGTAACGTTTTTTATATTGCTTGTTAACTTGGTTTAAAGTGTTTTCCAAGCTTGCTAGTCTCATTGCTAGTCTGTACAAACATTTCTGACACAGAGGACACTACTTGTTCATTATGTTTAAAAGCCATGGTGGAGCCCCATAGGAGAATGTGTACTAAATGTATTGATTTCACCTTAAACAGTAAAGATCAGTCTTTATCTATAAAAGAATTGTCACCAGAGGGTTCTGTCGAGGGGGAAGTTATGCCGACTAACTCTCCCCGCGTGTCGGACCCTTCGCCTCCCGCTCAAGGGACGCACGCTAATATGGCGCCAAGTACATCAGGGACACCCATAGCGATTACTTTGCAGGACATGGCTGCAATCATGAATAATACCCTGTCAGAGGTATTAGCCAGATTGCCTGAATTGAGAGGCAAGCGCGATAGCTCTGGGGTTAGACGAGATACAGAGCGCGTAGATGCTGTAAGAGCCATGTCTGATACTGCGTCACAATATGCAGAACCTGAGGACGGAGAGCTCCAGTCTGTGGGTGACGTCTCTGAATCGGGGAGACCTGATTCAGAGATTTCTAATTTTAAATTTAAGCTTGAGAACCTCCGTGTATTGCTTGGGGAGGTATTAGCTGCTCTGAATGACTGTGACACAATTGCAGTGCCAGAGAAATTGTGTAGACTGGATAAATACTATGCAGTGCTGGTGAGTACTGATGTTTTTCCAATACCTAAAAGGCTTACAGAAATTATTAGTAAGGAGTGGGATAGACCCGGTGTGCCTTTTTCCCCACCTCCTATATTTAGAAAAATGTTTCCAATAGATGCCACTACACGGGACTTATGGCAGACAGTTCCTAAGGTGGAGGGAGCAGTTTCTATTTTAGCAAAGCGTACCACTATCCCGGTTGAGGACAGTTGTGCTTTTTCAGATCCAATGGATAAAAAATTAGAGGGTTACCTTAAGAAAATGTTTATTCAACAAAGTTTTATTTTACAGCCCCTTGCATGCATTGCACCTGTCACTGCTGCGGCTGGGGCGTTCTGGTTTGAGGCCCTGGAAGAGGCCATCCATACAGCTCCATTGACTGAAATTATTGACAAGCTTAGAACACTTAAGCTAGCTAACTCATTTGTTTCTGATGCCATTGTTCATTTGACTAAACTAACGGCTAAGAATTCCGGATTCGCCATCCAGGCGCGTAGGGCGCTATGGCTCAAATCCTGGTCAGCTGATGTGACTTCAAAGTCTAAATTACTCAACATTCCTTTCAAGGGGCAGACCTTATTCGGGCCTGGTTTGAAAGAAATTATTGCTGACATTACTGGAGGTAAGGGTCATACCCTTCCTCAGGACAGGGCCAAATCAAGGGCCAAACAGTCTAATTTTCGTGCCTTTCGAAATTTCAAGGCAGGTGCAGCATCAACTTCCTCTGCTTCAAAACAAGAGGGAACTTTTGCTCAATCCAAGCAGGCCTGGAAACCTAACCAGTCCTGGAACAAGGGCAAGCAGGCCAGAAAGCCTGCTGCTGCCTCTAAGACAGCATGAAGGAGCGGCCCCCTATCCGAAAACGGATCTAGAAGGGGGCAGACTCTCTCTCTTCGCCCAGGCGTGGGCAAGAGATGTTCAGGATCCCTGGGCGTTGGAGATCATATCTCAGGGATATCTTCTGGACTTCAAAGCTTCTCCTCCACAAGGGAGATTTCACCTTTCAAGATTATCTGCAAACCAGATAAAGAAAGAGGCATTCCTAAGCTGCGTACAAGACCTCTTTGTAATGGGAGTGATCCATCCAGTTCCGCGGACGGAACAAGGACAGGGGTTTTATTCAAATCTGTTTGTGGTTCCCAAAAAAGAGGGAACCTTCAGACCAATTTTGGATCTAAAGATCCTAAACAAATTCCTCAGAGTTCCGTCATTGAAGATGGAAACTATTCGAACCATTTTACCCATAATCCAAGAGGGTCAGTACATGACCACAGTGGACTTAAAGGATGCCTACCTTCACATTCCGATCCACAAGAATCATCATCGGTTCCTGAGGTTTGCCTTTCTAGACAGGCATTACCAATTTGTAGCTCTTCCATTCGGGTTGGCTACAGCCCCAATAATTTTTACAAAGGTTCTGGGCTCACTTCTGGCGGTCCTAAGACCGCGAGGCATAGCGGTGGCTCCTTACCTGGACGACATCCTGATACAGGCGTCAAGCTTTCAAATTGCCAAATCTCATACAGAGATAGTTCTGGCATTCCTGAGGTCGCATGGGTGGAAAGTGAACGAAGAAAAGAGTTCTCTATCTCCTCTCACAAGGGTTTCCTTCCTAGGGACTCTAATAGATTCTATAGAAATGAAAATTTACCTGACGGAGTCCAGGTTATCAAAACTTCTAAATGCTTGCCGTGTTCTTCACTCCATTCCGCGCCCCACGGTGGCTCAGTGCATGGAAGTAATCGGCTTAATGGTAGTGGCGATGGACATAGTGCCATTTGCGCGCCTGCATCTCAGACCGCTGCAATTATGCATGCTCAGTCAGTGGAATGGGGATTACACAGATTTGTCCCCTCTACTAAATCTGGATCAGGAAACCAGAGATTCTCTTCTCTGGTGGTTATCTCGGGTCCATCTGTCCAAGAGTATGACCTTTCGCAGACCAGATTGGACAATTGTAACAACAGATGCCAGCCTTCTAGGTTGGGGTGCAGTCTGGAATTCCCTGAAGGCTCAGGGTTCATGGACTCAGGAGGAGAAACTCCTCCCAATAAATATTCTGCAGTTAAGAGCAATATTCAATGCTCTTCTAGCTTGGCCTCAGTTAGCAACACTGAGGTTCATCAGATTTCAGTCGGACAACATCACGACTGTGGCTTACATCAACCATCAAGGGGGAACCAGGAGTTCCCTAGCGATGTCAGAAGTCTCCAAGATAATTCGCTGGGCAGAGACTCACTCTTGCCACCTGTCAGCGATCCATATCCCAGGTGTAGAGAACTGGGAGGCGGATTTTCTAAGTCGTCAGACTTTTCATCCGGGGGAGTGGGAACTCCATCCTGAGGTGTTTGCTCAATTGGTTCTCCGTTGGGGCAAACCAGAATTGGATCTCATGGCGTCTCGCCAGAACGCCAAGCTTCCTTGTTACGGATCCAGGTCCAGGGACCCAGAAGCGGCACTGATAGATGCTCTAGCAGCGCCTTGGTTCTTCAACCTGGCTTATGTGTTTCCACCGTTTCCCGTGCTCCCTCGTCTGATTGCCAAAATCAAACAGGAGAGAGCATCAGTGATATTGATAGAGCCTGCGTGGCCACGCAGGACCTGGTATGCAGACCTAGTGGACATGTCATCCTTTCCACCATGGACTCTGCCTCTGAGACAAGACCTTCTAATACAAGGTCCTTTCAACCATCCGAATCTACTTTCTCTGAGACTGACTGCATGCAGATTGAACGCTTGATCCTATCAAAGCGTGGCTTCTCCGAGTCAGTAATTGATACCTTAATACAGGCACGAAAGCCTGTCACCAGGAAAATTTACCACAAGATATGGCGTAAATATCTTCATTGGTGTGAATCCAAGAATTACTCATGGAGTAGGGTTAGGATTCCTAGGATATTGTCCTTCCTCCAAGAGGGTTTGGACAAAGGATTATCAGCTAGTTCTTTAAAGGGACAGATTTCTCCTCTGTCTATTCTTTTACACAAACGTCTGGCAGAAGTTCCAGACGTTCAGGCATTTTGTTAGGCTTTAGTTAGAATTAAGCCTGTGTTTAAACCTGTTGCTCCTCCATGGAGCTTAAACTTGGTTCTTAAAGTTTTTCAAGGGGTTCCGTTTGAACCCCTTCATTCTATTGATATCAAACTTCTATCATGTAAAGTTCTTTTTCTGATGGCTATTTCCTCGGCTCGAAGAGTCTCGGAGTTATCTGCCTTACATTGTGATTCTCCTTATCTGATCTTTCATTCAGATAAAGTAGTTCTGCGTACAAAACCTGGGTTTTTACCTAAGGTGGTTTCTAACAAGAATATCAATCAAGAGATTGTTGTTCCATCATTATGTCCTAATCCTTCTTCAAAGAAGGAACGTCTTTTCCATAATCTAGACGTAGTCCGTGCCTTGAAGTTTTACTTACAGGCTACTAAAGATTTTCGTCAAACATCTAACCTGTTTGTTGTTTACTCTGGACAGAGGAGAGGACAAAAGGCCTCGGCAACCTCTCTTTCTTTTTGGCTTCGGAGTATAATCCGTTTAGCCTATGAGACTGCTGGACAGCAGCCTCCTGAAAGGATTACAGCTCATTCTACTAGAGCTGTGGCTTCCACCTGGGCCTTTAAAAATGAGGCCTCTGTTGAACAGATTTGCAAGGCTGCGACTTGGTCTTCGCTTCATACCTTTTCCAAATTTTACAAATTTGATACTTTTGCTTCTTCGGAGGCTGTTTTTGGGAGAAAGGTTCTACAGGCAGTGGTTCCTTCCATTTAAGTTCATGCCTTGTCCCTCCCATCATCCGTGTACTTTAGCTTTGGTATTGGTATCCCACAAGTAATGGATGATCCGTGGACTGGATAGACTTAACAAGAGAAAACATAATTTATGCTTACCTGATAAATTTATTTCTCTTGTAGTGTATCCAGTCCACGGCCCGCCCTGTCCTTTTCAGGCAGGTCTAAATTTTAATTAAACTACAGTCACCACTGCACCCTATGGTTTCTCCTTTCTCGTCTTGTTTCGGTCGAATGACTGGATATGGCAGTGAGGGGAGGAGCTATATAGCAGCTCTGCTGTGGGTGATCCTCTTGCAACTTCCTGTTGGGAAGAAGAATATCCCACAAGTAATGGATGATCCGTGGACTGGATACACTACAAGAGAAATAAATTTATCAGGTAAGCATAAATTATGTTTTTGAATGTGTTTTCACCTCATGCTTTAGATCTGGTGTACTGTGATTTTGAAAAGGATACGTTTATTTCTGTGTTGACTTACGCATCCAATCATAAAGAGTTCAAGATATTTCCTGTGCTTGTCACATATTTTGATTACAAAATTGGAGTGAAAGTTGCCTGGTGAAACATCTGATATTGTAATTATTTGAGTGACTGTTTAACCTAAAATAGTCTAGTAGAAAAAGTTGTTGGACTGTGTGAAAATAACACAGATTCTAATTTTGAAAGTTCAGGAAGGAAGTACAAAACAATGTTGTGTTTTTTTTTTTTTTTTTACAAATTGCTATTAACCTTGGACATGGTCTGATAGTAGATGGGTGTGCGGGCCAGCTACTGAAATTTTGTCTGTTGATGTGGAGATGATTATCTCCAAAACATTTTTCTCTTGCAAGGTGTATTCAGTCCACGGATTCATCCTTACTTGTGGGATATTCTCATTCCCTACAGGAGTGGCAAAGAGAGCACACAGCAGAGCTGTCCATATAGCTCCCCCTCTGGCTCCGCCCCCCAGTCATTCTCTTTGCCGCTCTAACAAGTAGCATCTCCACGGGAGGGTAAAGTGAATGTGGTGTTAGATTTGTAGTTTTTATATCTTCAATCAAAAGTTTGTTATTTTTAAATAGTACCGGTTTGTGCGATTTACTCTCTGGCAGAAATATGATGAAGAATTCTGCTGAGAGGAAAATGATTTTAGCATGTTGTAACTAAAATCCACTGCTGTTCCTACACAGGACTGAGGAGTACCAGAAAACTTCAGTTGGGGGGAACAGTTTGCAGGCTTAACTGCTTTGAGGTATGTTTCAGTCATCTTTTTTTCTAGTCAAGACAAGATAATGCTAGAAGACTGACAAGATTCCCCATTTGGGAAGGGTAAGCCATGTTCTGAAACTTAGTATAGAACTAGAGGCTTATTTAAGTGGGCTCAATAGACTGGTTATCGCTTTAGCAGGGCAATCGATTATTTTATTTAGAAAAATACTCTTTATTGACACTTTTAAGCACTTTTGGTGTGTTTATTGGGGTTTTATTCCACATGGCATTATTTTTAGTCACCTAAATTGGGTTCTGAAGGCCCCACAGCTCCGGAGTGGAGTGGGAGGGGCCTAATTTTGCGCCTCAGTTGCGCAGTTTATTCTGACAGACTTCCTTGCATGCTGCTTCACATGGGTCCAGAGACTGCTTGAGGGCTTCAGGAGGCTTGATTTTCCCAAATCCAATCCTTAAGGGAAGGTAGGGCCACAGCGGCAAGGTGCTGTAGTTTATTAACCGGTTGTTTGCTTTAGGCGGCTCCGGTTTGGGCATTAAAGGGTTAATCAGGCGGAAACTTGCTGTGCAATCATATCGAAGAATTAGGCACATACTGTAAAAATTTAAAGAGATTTGGTTCATTTTTCACCGTTTTGTAAAATTGTGTGCGCTTTTATTATCTTAAAGGCACAGTACCATTTATTGCTAATTGTATTTTTTATTGGATAAAGTGTTTTTCCAAGCCTGCTTGTGTATAATACTAATCTGTTAAACATGTCTGACACTAAGGAAAAGCCTTGTGTTCAGAAGCCATGGTGGAACCCCCACTCAAAATGTGTCCCAAGTTCACTAATGTGTCTATACACTTTAAAGATCATATTGTGTCACTTAAAAATATAGCCCTAGATGATTCTTTGACTGAAGGTAATGAGGATAGTCCGCCTTCCTCTCCCCATGTGTCATCACCAGTTAAGCCCGCTCAAGCGATACCTAGTACCTCTAGTGCATTAGCACCTATTACTTTGCAACAACTGGCGGCAGTCATGGATAATTCCCTTGCAGCCTTTCTATCCAAACTGCCAGTTTTCCCTAAAAAGCGCGATAGCTCTGTTTTGAGAACAGATGAGTAGCAGTCGGAAGCTTTGGGAGGTTTATCTGATGTACCCTCACAACACTCTGAAGTAGGGGCGAGGGATGTTATGTCTGAGGGAGAAATTTCTGACTCAAGAAAAGCCTGCAGCTGCTACTAAGACAGCATGAAGGGGTAGCCCCCGATCCGGGACCGGATCTGGTAGGGGGCAGACTCTCTCTCTCTTTGCTCAGGCTTGGGCAAGAGATGTTCCCGATCCCTGGGCATTAGAGATAGTTGCTCAGGGATATCTTCTAGAATTCAAGGACTCTCCTCCAAGGGGAAGGTTCCACATTTCTCGTCTGTCTACAGACCAGACAAAGAAAGAGGCATTCTTACGCTCTGTAGAAGATCTACTCAAGATGGGAGTGATATATCCAGTTCCAATTACAGAACAAGAACTGGGTTTTTACTCAAACCTGTTTGTGGTTCCCAAAAAGGAAGGAACATTCAGACCAATCCTGGATCTAAAAATTCTAAACAAATTCCTCAGAGTTCCATCTTTCAAGATGGAGACCATTCGGACAATCTTACCGATGATCCAGGAAGGTCAATATATGACTACCGTGGATCTAAAGGATGCGTACCTTCATATTCCTATCCACAAAGATCACCATCAGTTCCTAAGGTTCGCTTTTCTGGACAAGCATTACCAGTTCGTGGCCCTTCCCTTCGGGTTGGCCACCGCTCCCAGAATTTTCACAAAGGTGCTAGGGTCCCTTCTAGCGGTACTAAGACCGCGGGGCATTGCAGTAGCACCCTATCTGGACGACATCTTAATACAGGCGTCGTTCTTTTCCCAGAGCCATGGCTCATACGGATATTGTTCTGGCCTTTCTAAGGTCTCACGGGTGGAAGGTGAACACCGAAAAAAGTTCTCTGTCCCCGCTCACAAGGGTTCCCTTCCTGGGAACATTAATAGACTTGGTAGAAATGAAAATATTTCTGACGGAGGTCAGAAGGTTAAAGCTTCTAAGTACTTGCCGAGCTCTTCATTCCATTCCTCGGCCATCTGTAGCTCAGTGCATGGAGGTAATCGGATTAATGGTAGCAGCAATGGACGTAGTCCCTTTTGCTCGAATTCATCTCAGGCCACTGCAATTGTGCATGCTCAAACAGTGGAATGGAGATTATGCAGATTTGTCTCCTCAAATCCAACTGGACCAGAAAACCAGAGATTCTCTTCTCTGGTGGTTGTCTCAGGATCACCTGTCTCAGGGAATGTGCTTCCGCAGACCGGAGTGGATCATTGTAACGACCGACGCCAGTCTGTTAGGCTGGGGCGCGGTCTGGGGTTCCCTGAAAACTCAGGGCCTATGGTCTCGGGAAGAGTCTCTTCTCCCGATAAACATTTTTGAACTGAGAGCGATATTCAACACGCTCCAGGCATGGCCTCAGCTAGCGGCGGCCAAGTTCATCAGATTTGAGTCGGACAACATCACGACTGTAGCATACATCAATCATCAGGGAGGAACAAAGAGTTCCTTAGCGATGAAGGAAGTAACCAAGATAATCAGGTGGGCGGAGGATTACTCTTGCCATCTATCTGCAATTCACATCCCAGGAGTAGACAACTGGTAAGCGGATTTCCTAAGTCGTCAGACTTTTCACCCAGGGGAGTGGGAACTCCACCCGGAGGTATTTGCTCAGCTGACTCAGCTATGGGGCATTCCAGAGTTGGATCTGATGGCGTCCCGTCAGAACACCAAACTCCCTCTTTACGGATCCAGGTCCAGGGACCCCAAGGCGGCATTGATAGATGCTCTAGTAGCGCCTTGGTCCTTCAATCTGGCCTATGTCTTTCCACCGTTTCCCCTTCTCCCTCGGCTGGTAGCCAGAATCAAACAGGAGAAGGCCTCTGTAATTCTGATAGCGCCTGCTTGGCCACGCAGGACTTGGTATGCAGACCTAGTGGACATGTCATCTGTCCCACCATGGACACTGCCAATGAGGCAGGATCTTTTAATACAGGGTCCATTCAAGCATCCAAATCTAGTTTCTCTGCAGCTGACTGCTTGGAGATTGACACTTAATTCTATCCAAGCGTGGGTTCTCTGAATCAGTCATAGATACTCTGATCCAAGCTAGAAAACCTGTCACCAGGAAAATTTACCATAAGATATGGCGGAAATATCTTTGTTGGTGTGAATCCAAAGGTTACTCGTGGAGTAAGATTAGGATTCCAAGGATATTGTCTTTTCTCCAAGAAGGATTGGAGAAAGGTTTATCAGCTAGTTCCTTAAAGGGGCAGATATCCGCTCTGTCTATCCTTTTACACAAGCGTCTGGCAGAAGTACCAGATGTTCAAGCGTTTGTACAGGCGTTAGTCAGAATCAAGCCTGTCTATAAACCTGTGGCTCCTCCATGGAGTCTAAATTTATTTCTTTCAGTTCTTCAAGGGGTTCCGTTTGAACCTTTACATTCCATAGATATTAAGCTTTTATCTTGGAAAGTTTTGTTTTTGGTAGCTATATCTTCTGCTCGAAGAGTTTCAGAATTGTCTGCTTTGCAGTGTAATTCTTCCTATCTGGTGTTCCATGCAGATAAGGTAGTTTTGCGTACCAATCCTGGTTTTCTTCCTAAAGTTGTTTCTAATAGGAACATTAACCAGGAAATCATTGTTCCTTCCCTGTGTCCTAATCCAGCTTCTAAGAAGGAACGGCTTTTACACAATCTTGATGTGGTTCGTGCTTTGAAATTCTATTTACAAGCAACTAAGGATTTCAGACAAATATCATCTTTGTTTGTTGTCTATTTTGGTAAGAGGAGATGTCAGAAAGCGACGGCTACCTCTCTTTCCTTCTGGTTGAAAAGCATCATCCGATTGGCTTATGAGACTGCTGGCCAGCAGCCTCCTGAAAGAATTACAGCTCATTCCACCAGAGCTGTGGCTTCCACTTGGGCCTTCAAGAATGAGGCTTCTGTTGAACAGATTTGTAAGGCAGCGACTTGGTCTTCACTGCATACTTTTGCCAAATTTTACAAATTCGATACTTTTGCTTCTTCGGGGGCTATTTTTGGGAGAAAGGTTTTGCAAGCAGTGGTGCCTTCCGTTTAGGTTACCTGTCTTGTTCCCTCCCTTCATCCGTGTCCTAAAGCTTTGGTATTGGTATCCCACAAGTAAGGATGAATCCGTGGACTGGATAAACCTTGCAAGAGAAAACAGAATTTATGCTTACCTGATAAATTACTTTCTCTTGCGGTGTATCCAGTCCACGGCCCGCCCTGGCAATTAAGTCAGGTTAAAATTTCTTGTTTAAACTACAGTCACCACTGCACCCTATGGTTTCTCCTTTTTCTCCTAACCGTCGGTCGAATGACTGGGGGGCGTAGCCTGAGGGGGAGCTATATGGACAGCTCTGCTGTGTGCTCTCTTTGCCACTTCCTGTAGGGAATGAGAATATCCCACAAGTAAGGATGAATCCGTGGACTGGATACACCGCAAGAGAAAGTAATTTATCAGGTAAGCATAAATTCTGTTTTTATACTTCAAATCGTACACACACAGAATTGACACTCTAAGGGCTAGATTTATGAAACGCTAGGCGAACTCTGTATGTGCTTCTGTAACTGCGCCTCAGCTCGCCTACGGAGAAGCGCACATGTGCGCCTGAATTCATAAAAAAAATAGACGTAACTTTGCACAGGCGAGCTGGGGCGTAATAGTAATAAATTTCGCCTGTCGGAAAAAGCATTTACTCCCTATTTACTCCATATTTATCACAGTACATCCCTATAAATATTTACACGGCTATGTTTTAATTATTAAAAAAGCGTTTTTTAGGTTACTAGTTAGCTTATATTTATATTATATGATGTTTCTGTGCTGTTTTTGCCATATGTTGATAATTTAATATTACAAAAATAAATTTATCAATATATATATATAAATAAAACTGTTGGTACCATATGCGCCTCTGGAAGCGCAAATTTCTGGCAATAACAGTCTCTTCTTGGCGCTGAGCCTTTAAAAAAATTAGTTAAAAGAAGAAAGTACTGCATCACAAGATGTAAAAGTATGTAATTATAATGGTGTTCGCCTCAGTCTGTATGGCGAAATATACAACACGCAATTGAAGCCGAAATTTGAGTTCCCTATCTGTGCCAAGCAATGATACATCAGAAACTGTGCATATTTGTTGGTCATGCTGGTAAATTACGCCTATTACTAATGTATATTGTTGCACTCGGAACTGCGCCCGTGCGCCTAGGCGAAATGAAAGCGGAGTGCGAAGAAGTTTCTTTCAGATTTGTGCAATTATAGACACAGAGTGCTTTGCTAAATATGATGATCGGTTCGTATGCGCTATTTTGGACGGAATTTTAGGAGAATGGCTTTGATAAATCTAGCCCTAAATGAGCTTCGTGACTATGTAGAAACAGATAATGAATAATTATGCTTAACCTGCACTGTCTAGCACTGCTGTTTGACTTTGAAAGAGTTCCTAAAATGTTCATGCCTCTAATATCTTATTTCAATCTCAGGAGAAATGCCCTTTGTGTCTGCTGAATTTCTTTATCAACCCTTTGTCTGAAGTATGGCTGTAATTTGTTCACAGCCAGGCTTCGTATTTCCATGAAGCATTCAAAAAAGTAGAGGTACAGACAGTCACTCTATTTGAAGTGATTGATAGCATTAATGGTTTGAAAACTACCTTGATGTCTAGAACTGAAAACCATTTCCTTCCTTCAACTGAATAGAGAGGAGTTTCTATGAAACTGTGCTAAGGTAATTATAATATAGCAGCTCCTCTTATTCCTAATTGAAATGAAAGGAAAACAACAGTTTCATCTTAGAATACTTTTTTTTTACCTTTTTTCTGTGACTAAATTCAGGTGAGTAGAGATGTAAAGGCAGCTGCAGGTCAGGGACAAACCAAGGTCAGAAGCCAGGCGATCAGTCAATGTAGTAGCAGAGGTGTCTGAGGATAATCTAGAAGGTTAACCGTATTTCATAAGCCAAAGTTCATAAACCAGAGATCTGGGTCAGGCATATAAACAAGAATTGGGGCAAGAAGTCCAATAACAAGTACAAAATTAAGCCAGGCAGAATAAACACTAGGATAATCACACACAAAAATGAACCATGTACCAAATGAAAGGGACTGCAGCTTTTAAAGGGTGCTGAGTAGCAACTAGTTCCAGCTGTAAATTTGGAAAAGCAAGAATAGAAGTCAATGGAACATCAATTGCCACAGTGCAAATTCACTTAGTATTTTTCTTGTTCTATTACCACTTGCAAGGGGTGTCTTACACTTAGAAATAGTTTTTACTATTGATTTTCATTGTTATTAAACTATTTTTTTTTCCCCATCTATATTTGAGTTTATCTAAAATTGATGTTCTGAATTTTGGTCTGGGAAATCTAGTCACCTTAATATAAGTAAATAACTAAAGAAAGAAAGAAATATATATATATATATAGTCTGCACTTTTTCCCCCTAATTTAAATCTTTAAATTAGGGGTGCGGCCTATAATCGGGATGTTATCGACAGCGTCCGATGTCATTCGATATTATCGACAGCTGTTACATTTGATAATGCTATTTTAAATATGCTATTTGGGTTTCTTTTACAAGATACGATGAGTCCACGGATTTCATCCTTACTTGTAGGATATCGCCTCCTGGTCAGCAGGAGGAGGCAAAGAGCATCACAGCAGAGCTATATATATAGCTCCTCCCTTCCATCCCACTCCAGTCTTTCTCTTTGCCTGTGTTAGTGATCGGAAGAGGTAAAGTGAGGTGTTAGTTAGATTCTTCTTTCAAGATGTTTATTATTTTTAAAATGGTGCCAAAGTGTGCTATTTCTCTTGTAAGGTGTATCCAGTCCACGGATTCATCCTTTACTTGTGGGGATATTCTCCTTCCCTACAGGAAGTGGCAAAGAGAGCACACAGCAGAGCTGTCCATATAGCTCCCCCTCTAGCCGCACCCCCCCAGTCAAGGCTCTCAAATTAGCAAATTCCTTCATTACAGATGCTTCCTTACAGGTTATTAAACTGGGAGCCAAAATTTCTGGTTTAGCGGTCCTAGCCCGCAGGGCCTTGTGGTTGAAGTCCTAGTCTGCGGATGTTTAATCTAAATCTAAGCTCGTGGCTATTCCTTACAAGGGTAAGACCTTGTTTGGACCTGGTTTGGCGGAAATTATCTCAGGTATTACTGGAGGGAAGGGTTATTTTCTTCCTCAAGATAAAAAGAATAAGCAGAAGGGACGTCAGAGTAATTTTCGTTCCTTTCGTAACTTTAAAGGCAAGTCTTCCCTTCCTCCAAGCATGATCAAGCCAAGCCTTCCTGGGAACCCAACCAGTCCTGGAATATGGGAAAGCAATCTAAAAAGCTTGAAGGCTTGGCCCCCGATCCGGGAGCGGATCTTGTAGGTGGCAGACTCTCTTTTTTCCCAGGCTTGGATAAGAGATGTACCAGATCCCTAGGCGGTGGACATTGTTTCCCAAGGATACAAAATAGACTTAAAATCTTTTCATCCCAGAGGCAGGTTTCTCCTCTCCAGATTATCTGTAGACCAGATAAAAAGAGAAGCGTTCTTACATTGTGTCGCCCTGGGGGTAATAGTTCCAGTTCCCTTTCAGGAAAGGGGTCTGGGATTTTACTCAAATCTGTTTGTAGTTCCCAAAAAGGAGGGAACTTTTCGACCAATCCTAGATCTAAAATGTTTAAACAAGTTTCTCAGAGTGCCATCCTTCAAGATAGAGACTATACGCCCCATTCTTCCCTTGGTACAAGAGGGTCAGTTCATGACAACCATAGACCTAAAGGATGCATACATTCATGTTCCCATTCACAGGGACCATCACAAGTTTCTGAGATTCGCATTTTTGGACAATCATTTCCAGTTCGTGGCCCTTCCATTTGGCCTTGCCACAGCTCCCAGAATTTTTTCAAAGGTTCTGGGGGCTTCTTTAGCTGTGCTTCGATCTCGGGGCATTGCAGTGGCACCTTATCTAGACAACATTCTGCTTCAGGTGCCATCTTTTTAACAAGCAGAATCTCATACTGAGATCTTGTTGTCTTTTCTTCGATCTCACGGATGGAAGGTGAATCGGGAAAAAAGTTCTCTGGTTCCAGCTACAAGGGTTGTATTTTTGGGGACCACAATAGACTCCCTGTTAATGAAGATTTTTCTGACGGAGGTCAGAAAAAGATTTTCAACTCTTGTCTTGCCCTTCAGTCCTCTCCACGGTCGTCAGTGGCTCAATATATGGATGTAATCGGATTGATGGTGGCTTCCATGGACATCATTCCGTTTGCTCAGTTCCATCTCAGACTTCTGCAGTTATGCATGCTCAGACAATGGAACGGGGACTATACGGACCTGTCTCCGCTTGTAGATCTAGATCAGGTGTCAATAGACTCTCTTCCGTGGTGGCTTTCTCAGGATCATCTCTCCCAGGGTACTTGCTTCCGCAGACCCTCCTGGGTGATTGTGACCACAGATGCCAGCCTTCTAGGTTGGGAAGCAGTATGGGGCTCGTTGAAGGCTCAGGGTTTATGGACCCAGGAGGAGTCAGTCCTGCCCATAAACATCTTGGAGCTGAGAGCAATCTTCAATGCTCTTTCTGGCCTGGCCTCAGTTATCCTTAGCCCGGTTTATCAGATTCCAGTTGGACAACATAACCTCGGTGGCCTACATCAACCACTAGGGGGAACTCGGAGTTCCTTGGCCATGACAGAGGTGTCCCGAATTATTCAGTGGGCGGAGACCCACAACCAGTGTTCCCTCTAAGGCCAGTTTTGTGTGCAACCCAGCAGTGAAACAGTTAATTAGGTAACCACACCTTGCAATTATCAAACACTGCACAATGCAGATGGCAAGGTATGGTTCTCTTGTTAACTGTTTCACTGCTGGGCTGCACACAAAACTGTCCTTAGAGGGAACACTGCCCACAACTGCTGTCTTTCTGCGATCCTCATCCCAGAAGTGGACAATTGGGAAGCAGATTTTCTGAGCAGACAGACTTTTCATCCCGGGGAGTGTGAACTTCATTCAGATGTGTTTTCCAGCTTGACCCTCAAGTGGGGGCAGCCGGAGTTGGATCTCATGGCTTCTCATCAGAATGCCAAACTTCCGAGATACTGCTTGAGGTCAAGAGATCCGCAGGCATTTCTGATCGTTGCTCTGGCAGTTCCTTGCAACTTCAGTCTAGCATACCTGTTTCCTCCGTTCGCTCTCCTTCCAAGAGTCATTGCTCGAATCAAGCAGGAGAGGGCGTCTGTAAATATCATAGCCCCGGCGTGGCCTCGCAGGATTTGGTATACAGACCTAGTGGAAATGTCATCCTTTCCACCTTGGAGACTGCCTCTGAGGAAGGACCTTCTACTTCAGGGTCCCTTCCTTCATCCAAATCTCGTTTCTCTGAAGCTGACTGCTTGGAGATTGAACGCTTAGTTTTATCTAAGCGTGGATTTTCAGAGTCGGTCATTGAGACCTTGATTCAGGCTTGTAAGCCTGTGACTCGCAGGATTTACCATAAGATCTGGCGTAAATACTTGTATTGGTGTGAATCCAAAGGATACTCTTGGAGTAGAGTAAGGATTCCTAGGATTTTGTCCTATCTCCAGGTTGGTCTGGAGAAGGGTTTGTCGGCAAGTACTCTAAAGGGTCAGATTTCGGCATTGTCTATTTTGTTACATAAGCGCTTGGCGGATGTGCCAGACGTGCAATCGTTTTGTCAGGCCTTGGTTAGAAATCGGCCTGTGTTTAAACCTGTTACTCCTCCATGGAGTCTTAACCTTGTTCTCAAAGTTTTACAACAGGCTCCATTTGAGCCTATGCATTCTTTAGATATTAAGATGTTATCTTGGAAAGTTTTGTTTCTTGTTGCTATTTCCTCTGCTCGGAGAGTTTCTGAACTCTCTGCTTTACAGTGTGATTCCCTTTGTTATATTTCACTCTGATAAGGTGGTTCTGCGTACTAAGTTTGGTTTCCTGCCCAAGGTTGTTTCGGTCAAGAATATTAATCAGGAAATCGTTGTACTTTCTTTGTGTCCTAATCCTTCTTCTCACAAAGTATGCTTGTTGCATATTCTGTTTGTTGAGTGAGCGCTAATATTTTATTTGCAGGCAACTAAGGACTTTCGTCAGTCTTCTGCATTGTTTGTTTGCTTTTCTGGGAAACGCAAGGGTCAGAAAGCTACGGCTACTTCACTTACCCTTTGGCTGAAGAGCGTTATTCGCTTGGCATATGAGACTGCTGGACAACAACCTCCTGCGAAAATCGCAGCTCATTCCAAAAGGGCTGTTTCTTCTTCCTGGGCCTTCAAAAATGAAGCTTCTGTGGAACAGATTTGCAAGGCTGCAACATGGTCATCTTTGTACACGTTTTCAAAATTCTATAAATTCGATACTTTTGCCTCGGCTGAGGCTTCTTTTGGGAGAAAGGTTCTTCAAGCAGTGGTGCCTTCTGTTTAGGTTCCTGTCTTGTCCCTCCCTTATCATCTGTGTCCTCTGGCTTGGGTATTGGTTCCTAACAGTAATTGATGATGATCCGTTAACTCACTGTGTCATTAGAAAGAAAACGAAATTCATGCTTACCTGATAAATTTCTTTATTTCTTGACACGGTGAGTCCACGGCCCGCCCTGTATTCAGACAGTTTCTTTTTATATAAACCTCAGGCACCTCTGCACCTTGTGTTTCTTCCTTTCTCTCCTTTTACTTTGGTCGAATGACTGGGGGATTGTGGGTAGGGGAGTGATATTTAACAGCTTTGCTGTGGTGCTCTTTGCCTCCTCCTGCTGGCCAGGAGTGATATTCCCAACAGTAATTGATGATGATCCGTGGACTCACCGTGTCAAGAAAGAAAGAAATTTATCAGGTAAGCATAAATTTCTTTTTTCTGTTTGTTTTTTTTTAACTATTTTTTTATTTTTTATTCTAGACCCCAAATACTTTTACCATTGGAAAGGGTAGACGTCTGTAGCTAAGCAGGCATCCAAGCAGCATGCCCCCATCTCCCTATAACTGACAATTGTCAGTTTTAAATAAAGTTGCGCAATGACGTCACCGCGAGGGAAGCCCAGGCGATGCCTGTGAGTATCTAGGCCAGATAGCCGGGGTAGGAGTGAATGGGGTCCTCAGACCTCCATCAAGGTGGGGGAGTGCTAGCAAAGACTCAGGGCCGTCGTTAACACCTTAGTGTAAAAATTTGCTATGGCTCAAAACCGTCGTTAGCGCTCAAAGATACTGTTTTACTGTTCTACTAAAGTGTATATATTTTTTAAAAATTAAATTTTCTTTAAAATGGCACCAAACTTTAAGGGTGCCGCTTATAATTGGGTGCGGCCTATACTCAGGACAATACGGGTATTTTGTTGTATATAGTGTTTAGTTCTGATTATAAATATATCATGCACTGCTTGGCGGTATTCTGGCCTGAACACAGGGAGATTTTGGAGGGTAAATTGTTAGGCATCAAATTGTAGTCACCATGACTATTTGATATGCCCACCTTTACAGAAATGTTTATTATTTTTTTTAATCATTTCTATTTAATACATTTGCACAATATATGTAAATATATAGGATGAATAAATGATTCTTCATAAAGTGGGAAATGTAATATTCATTGGCATTTAGTAGTCATCAGTAATTCTTAATTGTACAGGTGTTTCACTTGCCCAGGACAGAGGGAGACTGGAAGCTAAAATTGAAGTTCTTTCAAATGAAGTTGAAATGTTAAAAAAGCAAAATGAGCGAGATAATGATGCTCTGAGAATCAAATGCAAAGTTGTGGATGATCAAACTGAAACCATAAGGAAATTAAAAGAAGTAAGTATTTAGTCTTGGTTTGCACAACATTTTCTACTTTCATCTGTTTAGTATTTAGTGTGACTTACATTTGTAATCTTCCAACTTACGCATGAAGTTAGACTCCTGGAGAATTTATGGAATCAGCCTCCTATCATAAGTCTGAGATTTAAATGAATTCCACTGTGAGCCTGTGTTTATGACGTGTTTTACAAAATAACAGTGTGTGCTGCTACTGAAGAATTCTATTTTGCTTGCTTTTTATAATATTAGGGTCTGCAGGAAAGAGATGAACGAATCAGAAAACTGCGGGAGGAAAATATTGAGGCCGAGAAAGCATTAAGTGAACAGAATGATAACAGAACAATGCAAGTGGGAGAACTGAAAGAGAAGCTGGAAAGGCAAACTGAGAGAAAAGAGGAACTGAAACAACTGCTGGAAGAAAGGGAAGCTGAGCTGGAAGATATGAAGAAAGCTTACAGGTGATTAAGCAGCCAACAGAGCAGAGGTTTTAGCAAATGTAGCTTGTGCTGTTTGATGTTGAATCTCAGCTCATTTGAGGAGTTTGCTCTTTCTATTCATAGTGCAATGAATAAGAAGTGGCAAGATAAAGCAGAATTACTAAGCCTGCTCGAAACACAAGTCAGGCAGATGAAAGAGAATTTTGATGCCAAGGAAAAAAAACTGATTGAAGAACGAGACAAAAGCCTTCAATCTCAAAAGTAAGTAGAAATCTATCCTGGCTTTGGAAAACTTTATTTTATTTAAATCATAGTATCTTACTTGCTTGAACAGTCTAAATATTTTGCAATATACCGTGCATGCAGTGAATAATGCATCTAAAACTATATATATATATATATATATATATATATATATATATATAATGTATATAATGAGAATCATATTCTTTCCTTTTTTCCTTAACAATAATCTAGAGGTGCCACTCCAAAACCAACAAAGTAATCAAAACAAAAATTCTATATATGTTCTTAAAAGTCTAAAGTTGAAACACCATACAAAATTCATGGCAAGAATTGCTTTAAATGTTTACAAAAGCAGAAAAGGACGCTCCAGTGGTGTTATATCTTGCACAAATGAAGATCCCAATAAGTGAGAAAACGGGTATTCCCAAATATAATGTGTATTTACTGGTTCATGAGAAGTGAGTCTTGCTCACGTTATCGATTACTTCAACTGAACTCATTGCGCATGTACCTCTTGCTACGGGTGAGTATGATAGGTGCCTTAGTACATAAACATAAGCTTGTAAGTGGTCCCTGAGGAGAGTAAGTCAGGCTAAAAATTGCTGCAAACATTAAAACATTATAAAAATAGTTGCACAGGACATTTTTTCTTAAGTAGAATTTATTATGAATACTGTCCTGAACTTAATTCTGCATTAGCTACAGCTGTTTGTGCCAGAAGGGATGCAGTGCTTTGTAACATAATGTGTTGCATATAATTCTGCAACAAACAATTGATAGTCGCACCACCAAGTTACCAAAAATAATGTGCTTTTATGGAGCCAAATTCCAAATATCAGCAACGTTTCAGACAAGTGTCCTTAATCATGCATAGTTAAACAGACACTGATTCCATTCTTAAAGGGCCACTGTAAGTGAATATTTTCTATGCCTGTTACTAACTAACTACCCCAAATATGCTTTTTATCAATAGCATTTCATTAAAGGGCCACTGTAAGTAAATATTTCTCTTGTTAAGTGTGTTTAGTCCACGGGTCATCCATTACTTATGGGATATATTCTCCTTCCCAACAGGAAGTTTCAAGAGGATCACCCAAGCAGAGCTGCTATATAGCTCCTCCCCTCACATGTCATATCCAGTCATTCTCTTGCAACCCTCAACAAAGAAGGAGGTCACGAGAGGAGCTGGAGTTTTTACTTAATTATTCTTCAATCAAAAGTTTGTTATTTTAAATGGCACCGGAGTGTGCTGTTTTTCTATCTCAGGCAGTATTTGGAAGAAGAAACTGCCTGCGTTTTCTATGATCTTAGCAGGCGTAACTAAGATCCACTGGCTGTTCTCGACATTCTGAGGAGTGGGGTAACTTCAGAAAATGAGAATAGCATGCGGGGTCTCCCGCAAATGAGGTATGTGCAGTACAATATTTTCTGGGAATGGAATTGACTAAGAAAACACTGCTGTTACCCGTATGATGTAAGTACAGCCTTAAATGCAGTTGTAGTGACTGGTATCAGGCTGATAAATGTATGCACAGTAGAGTTATTTTCTAGGGACTAGAATTTGACTGAAAAAATACTGTTAATACTGATATAATGTGTGAGCCTTAACTGCAGTAGAAGCGACTGGTAGCAGGCTTAGTAATAACTTTACACAGCATCTGAAATGTTGTTTTTTAAAACGTTTACTGGCATGTTAATCGTTTTGTGAGGTACTTTGGTGATAAATCTTTTTGGGCATGATTTTTTTCCACACGGCTAACGTATATTTCTGCATAGAAACCGTTATATCAGGTCTCCCACTGTTGTAATAGGAGTGGGAGGGACCTTTTTTAGCGCCTTGTTGCGCAGTGAAAATTCTAGCACAGTCTTCCTGCTTCTTCCTCTTTGATCCAAGACTTCTCCAGAGAGCTCAGGGATCTTCAAAATTCGTTTTTGAGGGAGGTAATCAGTCACAGCAGACCTGTGATAGTGTGTTTGACTGTGATAAAAGCGTTAAATCTTAATTTGATATCCGTTTTGGGTACTGAGGGGTTAATCATCCTTTTGCTAATGGGTGCAATCCTCTGCTAATTAATACATTTAAAGAATTGTTGACTATAACTGAACTAGTTCTTTGTTATTCAATTGTGCTGCAGCGTTTTTTATATTGCTTGTAAACTTATTGAAGTAATTTCCAAGCTTGCTAGCTTCATTGCTAGTCTGTTTAAACATGTCTGATACAGAGGAATCTGCTTGTTCATTATGTTTAAAAGCCGATGTGGAGCCCAATAGAAATATGTGTACCAATTGTATTGATATTACTTTGAATAAAAGTCAATCTGTACCGATAAAGAAATTATCACCAGACAACGAGGGGGAAGTTATGCCGTCTAACTCTCCTCACGTGTCAGTACCTTCGTCTCCCGCTCGGGAGGTACGTAAGATTGAGGCGCCAAGTACATCAAGGCCCTTACAAATCACTTTACATGATATGGCTAATGTTATGAAAGAAGTATTATACAATATGCCCGAGTTAAGAGGCAAGCGCGACAGTTCTGGATTAAGGACAGAGCGTGCCGATGACACGAGAGCCATGTCTGATACTGCGTCACAATTTGCAGAACATGAGGACGGAGAGCTTCATTCTGTGGGTGACGGTTCTGATTCGGGGAGACCGGATTCAGAAATGTCAAATTTTAAATTTAAGCTTGAGAACCTCCGCGTGTTGCTAGGGGAGGTGTTAGCGGCTCTGAATGATTGTGACACGGTGGCAATCCCAGAGAAATTATGTAGGCTGGATAAATACTATGCGGTACCGGTGTGTACTGACGTTTTTCCTATACCAAAGAGGCTTACAGAGATTATTAGCAAGGAGTGGGATAGACCCGGTGTGCCTTTTTCCCCTCCTCCGATATTTAGAAAAATGTTCCCTATAGACGCCACCACACGAGACTTATGGCAGACGGTCCCTAAGGTGGAGGGAGCAGTTTCTACTTTAGCCAAGCGTACCACTATCCCGGTGGAGGATAGCTGTGCTTTCTCAGATCCAATGGATAAAAAATTAGAGGGTTACCTTAAGAAAATGTTTGTTCAACAAGGTTTTATATTACAGCCTCTTGCATGCATTGCGGCTGTCACTGCTGCAGCGGCATTCTGGTTTGAGTCTCTGGAAGAGGCGATTCGCACAGCACCATTGGATGAATCTTTGAGCAAGATTAGAACCCTTAAGCTGGCTAATGCGTTTGTTTCGGATGCCGTAGTGCATTTAACCAAACCGGCTAAGAATTCCGGATTCGCCATACAGGCGCGCAGAGCGCTATGGCTTAAATCCTGGTCAGCAGATGTAACTTCTAAGTCTAAACTACTAAACATTCCTTTCAAAGGGCAGACCTTATTCGGGCCCGGCTTGAAGGAAATTATTGCTGACATTACTGGAGGTAAGGGCCACACCCTTCCTCAGGACAGGGCCAAATCAAAGGCCAAACAGTCTAATTTTCGTGCCTTTCGTAATTTCAAGGCAGGAGCAGCATCAACTTCCTCCGCTCCAAAACAGGAAGGAACTACTGCTCGTTACAGACAGGGTTGGAAAGGCAACCAGTCATGGAACAAGGGCAAGCAGGCCAGAAAGCCTACTTCCGCCCCTAAGACAGCATGAAGACAGGGCCCCCTTTCCGGAGACGGATCTAGTGGGGGGCAGACTTTCTCTCTTCGCCCAGGCTTGGGCAAGAGATGTACAGGATCTCTGGACGTTGGAGATTATATCTCAGGGATACCTTCTGGATTTCAAAACTTCTCCTCCACAAGGGAGGTTTCATCTGTCAAGGTTATCAACAAACCTAGTAAAGAAAGAGGCATTTCTACAATGTGTACAAGACCTCTTAGTGATGGGAGTGATCTACCCAGTTCCGCAAATGGAACAGGGGCAAGGGTTTTATTCAAATCTGTTTGTGGTTCCCAAGAAAGAGGGAACTTTCAGACCAATCTTAGACTTAAAGATCTTAAACAAATTCCTAAGGGTTCCGTCGTTCAAGATGGAAACCATTCGGACCATCCTACTCATGATCCAAGAGGGTCAATATATGACCACAGTGGACTTAAAGAATGCCTACCTTCACATACCGATTCACAAAGATCATTATCAGTACCTAAGGTTTGCCTTTCTAGACAGGCATTACCAGTTTGTAGCTCTTCCCTTCGGGTTAGCTACGGCCCCGAGAATTTTTACAAAGGTTCTGGGCTCACTTCTGGTGGTACTAAGACCACGAGGCATAGTGGTGGCTCCGTACCTAGACGACATTCTGATACAAGCGTCAAGTTTTCAAAATGCAAAGTCTCATACAGAGATAGTTCTAGCATTTCTGAAGAGTTCTCTGTTACCACTCACAAGGGTCCCTTTTCTAGGGACTCTTATAGATTCTGTAGAGATGAAGATTTACCTGACGGAGTCCAGGTTATCAAAGATTCTCAATGCTTGCCGTGTCCTTCACTCCATTCCAAGCCCATCAGTAGCTCAGTGCATGGAAGTAATCGGCTTAATGGTCGCGGCAATGGACATAGTGCCATTTGCGCGCCTACATATCAGACCGCTGCAACTATGCATGCTAAGTCAATGGAACGGGGATTACTCAGATCTGTCCCCTTTGCTAAATATGGACCAGGAGACCAGAGATTCTCTTCTCTGGTGGTTGTCACGGGTTCATCTGTCCAAAGGAATGACTTTTCGCAGACCAGATTGGACGATTGTAACAACAGATGCCAGCCTGCAGTATGGAACTCCCTGAAGGCTCAGGGATCGTGGACTCAGGAGGAGAGACTCCTCCTGATAAACATTCTAGAATTAAGAGCAATATTCAATGCTCTTCTAAATTGGCCTCAGTTAGCAACACTGAGGTTCATCAGATTTCAGTCGGACAACATCACGACTGTGGCTTACGTCAATCATCAAGGGGGAACCAGGAGTTCCCTAACGATGTTGGAAGTCTCGAAGATAATTCGCTGGGCTGAGTCTCACTCTTGCCACCTGTCAGCAATCTACATCCCAGGCGTGGAGAACTGGGAGGCGGATTTTCTAAGTTGACAGACCTTTCATCCGGGGGAGTGGGAACTTCACCCGGAGGTATTTGCTCAACTGATTCGTCGTTGGGGCAAACCGGATCTGGATCTCATGGCATCTCGCCAGAACGCCAAGCTTCCTTGTTACGGATCCAGGTCCAGGGACCCGGGTGCGGTGCTGGTAGATGCACTAGCAGCCCCTTGGGTTTTCAACATAGCTTATGTGTTTCCACCTTTTCCGTTGCTACCTCGACTGATTGCCAGGATCAAACAGGAGAGAGCATCGGTGATTCTGATAGCGCCTGCGTGGCCACGCAGGACCTGGTATGCAGACCTAGTGGACATGTCGTCCTGTCCACCATGGTCTCTACCCCTGAGGCAGGACCTTCTAATCGAGGGTCCTTTCAACCATCCAAACCTAATTTCTCTGAGGCTGACTGCTTGGAAATTGAACGCTTGATTCTATCAAAGCGTGGGTTTTCGGATTTGGTTATTGATACATTAATACAGGCTCGGAAACCTGTTACCAGAAAAATTTACCACAAGATATGGCGTAAATATTTATATTGGTGTGAATCCAAGAGTTACTCATGGAGTAAGGTTAGGATTCCTAGAATATTGTCTTTTCTACAAGAGGGTTTAGAAAAGAGCTTATCCGCTAGTTCGCTAAAGGGACAGATTTCTGCTCTGTCTATTATTTTACACAAGCGTCTGGCAGAGAATCCAGACGTCCAGGCTTTTTGTCAGGCTTTGGCTAGGATTAAGCCTGTGTTTAAAACTGTTGCTCCTCCGTGGAGCTTAAACTTGGTTCTTAAAGTTCTTCAGGGTGTTCCGTTTGAACCCCTTCATTCCATTGATATTAAGCTTTTATCTTGGAAAGTTCTGTTTTTGATGGCTATTTCCTCGGCTCGAAGAGTCTCTGAGTTATCTGCCTTACATTGTGATTCTCCTTATCTGATCTTTCATTCAGACAAGGTAGTCCTGCGTACTAAACCTGGGTTTTTACCTAAGGTTGTTTCTAACAGGAATATCAATCAAGAGATTGTTGTTCCATCGTTGTCCTAATCCCTCTTCAAAGAAGGAACGTCTTTTGCATAATCTAGACGTGGTCCGTGCCCTGAAGTTCTACTTACAGGCAACTAAAGATTTTCGACAAACTTCTTCTCTGTTTGTCGTTTACTCTGGACAGAGGAGAGGTCAAAAGGCTTCGGCTACCTCTCTCTCTTTTTGGCTTCGTAGCATAATACGCTTAGCCTATGAGACTGCTGGACAGCAGCCTCCTGAAAGAATTACAGCTCATTCCACTAGAGCTGAGGCTTCCACCTGGGCCTTTAAGAATGAGGCCTCTGTTGAACAGATTTGCAAGGCTGCAACTTGGTCTTCACTTCATACTTTTTACAAATTTTACAAATTTGACACTTTTGCTTCTTCGGAGGCTGTTTTTGGGAGAAAGGTTCTACAGGCAGTGGTTCCTTCTGTTTAATGTTCCTGCCTTGTCCCTCCCAACATCCGTGTACTTTAGCTTTGGTATTGGTATCCCATAAGTAATGGATGACCCGTGGACTGAACACACTTAACAAGAGAAAACATAATTTATGCTTACCTGATAAATTTATTTCTCTTGTAGTGTGTTCAGTCCACGGCCCGCCCTGTCTTTTTGAGGCAGGTTCTAAATTTTAAATTATAACTCCAGTCACCACTGCACCCTATAGTTTCTCCTTTCTCGTCTTGTTTCGGTCGAATGACTGGATATGACATGTGAGGGGAGGAGCTATATAGCAGCTCTGCTTGGGTGATCCTCTTGCAACTTCCTGTTGGGAAGGAGATATAATCCCATAAGTAATGGATGACCCGTGGACTGAACACACTACAAGAGAAATAAATTTATCAGGTAAGCATAAATTATGTTTTTCTATGCCTGTTACTAACTAACTACCCCAAATACGCTTTTTATCAATAGCATTTCATTAACATATCTCTACCGTATATCAGAAATCTTGTCTGCAAATGTAATTGTTTTCCAAACCCACTCCGTGGGTATCCTTTGCTCTGTACCAATCCGTTTACAATACCTAGGTTTCAAAATGGCGCTTTAAACACAAAGTTATTGGTTTAAGTATTTTGAACATGCAGTGCTGAAAATAGTGGGCAGGATAACGTGACATCATCGGCGAATAAAATATATAAAGTTTAGAACGTTATGAAACTTCGTTTTGGAGAAAATATAGGTCAGTAGGTTTTAATTAATGTTTATTAACTTTAATATGTTAGTTGTTTAGCTTAAAAATTATAACAGAAAGTAATCCTTTAAATACCTAAACAAGTCCCACCTTCCAAGTTAATTAAATCACCTGTGTATAACAGGTACAATACCTTTACCAAATACTACCACCTAGTGGTCATACAAAAAATCACAAGCAAATATTTTTTCTAAAACAACAGAGAATTTACACATAGCCAGAATATATATATATAAGCAGTGCAAACATATATGTAATACATAATGTATCCCTAGATCAATACTACATTGTACAATTCATAGTATATATGCAAATGGTGAAATATGTATTGTCAAAAAATATATTTATAGAAAAATTGACCAGTCTAATTCTTTATTCAAGCCACCTGGAAATAACGTACCTAGTTCATAAATCCAAAACGCTTCACGTTTATAATTCTTATAATTCATATAATTCTGCAAGTTGTTAATGTGTAGTGAACCATATTAATTGCAATTTTGGTGAGTTGTACAATGTATTCCATACCTTCATTGTTTGGAAATACAACACCTGGCCACCAGGTCATTCTTTGCCTTTCGTCACTATAGGATGGCGAAGATTATTAGTAACTAATGGGAAAGAGTAGGAACTTCTTTTTCCCTCTCGTCTACTTTAAAAAACATATTCCCGTTCCCTCAATTTGATTTGTGAGGCTCCATCCCTAAGGTGGATGGCACTATCTCTATGCTGGCTAAGCATACGTCTATCCCTTTGGAGGATAGTTCTTCTTTTAGCGAGCCTATGGATAAGAAAATAGAAACTTTTCTGAGGAAGATGTTTCAACATACAGGGTTTTATTTCAACTGGCAGCAGCTATAACCACGGTTGCTGGAGCAGCTATCTACTGATGTGACACTCTGGTTGAAGTCTTGGTCTGCGGATATGACTTTTAAATCCAGACTCCTTTCTCTTCCCCTTAAGGGGAAGATGTTATTCGATCTAGGGCTGGACTCCATTATCTCTATGGTTACCGGAGGTAAAGATGCCTTCCTACCACATGATTAGAAGAATAGGCATTTGGGACGACAATTGTCTAATTTCCTTCTTAATACAGGGAGAGTCCACAGCTGCATTCATTACTTGTGGGAAATACTGAACCTGACCACCAGGAGGAGGCAAAGACACCCCAGCCAAAGGCTTAAATACCTCCCACACTTCCCTCATCCCCCAGTCATTCTGTGCCTTTCGTTACAGGAGGTTGGCAGAGAAGTGTCAGAAGATTTCGGAGTAGTTCCTTAGGAAGGGTATCTGCCCTTCGATATGGGACTGGAGTTTTAAGTAGTAACAAGTTAGTAGGTAAAGTAGTACTAATGTTAAGTACCCATAGGTGCCAAATATTTTTGTAATCAACAAGCACCTGTTATGGGGGCAATATAGCACTTAAGGAGACTTAAGGAGAGATAAATGATTACAAAGTCTGTAACAAAAAAAAAAAAAGAGTGCTTTACCCCTGCAATTATTTAGGAAAAATTCTCACTGAATAATACAGGAACGATTTTTAATCATTCATACTTTATCTTTATTGGTTTAACTATTCAATCATACACGTTTAAAAAAACACTTAAACTCTCTAGATATCAATATATAGCATAGATGTGTGAATAATACCTCTGAGAATCATGTATCTATATGTGAAACATTGTACTTGTTTCAAGCAGTCATATACAAACATTATCTTTTGTAGCCGGCTATTAATAAATTCAGAAATAATGCTGTAACATTAGGATGTCAGATTGTGAGATTAAAGCTATCTAGCTAATACTCTATCTATAATTATAAAGTCCTTGCTTGCACAATCAACTTTAGCACAGCTGTTCAGTGTAATATATTCTGTCTGCTTAAAATCTCTAGATATTAATATTTAGTATAGGTATGTGAATAACACCTCTGAGAGCCATGTATCTAGATATGAAACATTGTACTTGGTTTGTATAATATCAAGCAGTTAGATGCAAACAATATTTATTTTACAAGATACGAGTCCACGGATTTCATCCTTACTTATGGGATTACGCCTCCTGATTAGCAGGAAGTGGCAAAGAGCACCACAGCAGAACTTTAAATATAGCTCATCCCTTCCCTCCCACCCCCAGTCATTCTCTTTGCCTGTGTTAGATATAGGAAGGGGTAAAGTGAGGTGTTAGTTTAGATTCTTCAATCAAGAGTTTATTATTTTTTCTGTAGTGCCTATGTGTGCTACTTTGTTAGGGTGTAGCCTAAACCAGATCTGTCTCTTCAGTTATCAAAAGAGAAGCATCTGGTGGCTTCAAAGCCTTGGGAACTGGAGGGTCCATATTCTTTCTGTGCCTCCCATGATGTGTGCTGCCCTTTCAGATAATGGTCTTAGCATGTGGTAACTAAGACCCTCTATGTCTCCACAGATCTTCAGGCGGATCCTGCGGGACCTCTTGGTTGTGGGACTAATTAAGCTGTCGCCCAGCTTCCAGGTATGTGCAGCCGTTTTTCTCTCTGGGGCTGAAAGCTTATCTCAGATGGTGGGCTGTATTGGTACTCCTGTCTCTCAAACTGAACTCTGAAGTAAAACATAGGGAGTTTTCAGTTTATTGGGGTAAGATCGCATAGTGGGGCTGCAAATTGGATGGGCTCCTGATGCGATTGTTTGGTGGCTGTTTTCTGACGCTGGGGGTTTGTTTTGAAAGTATTTATTCTGTGTGCTGGCACTTACAAATACTTCTTTATTATGTAGTATGTGTGGGTGTTAGGTGCACTGTCGATTGTTGTTCTCAAGGGATTTTCAGAGTGTTTGTACTCTTTCTCTGCGGCCATTACTTTCTAGTCAGGCTGTTCCTTGATTGCCGCTCACGAGGGGTGGGGCTTCCTTTGCACGCTTCAGACCGGATGTGTCTGAAGCCGCACACTTGTCTCTCACAGAGTGCTGAATAAGGACGTTACTCTCAGCGCTTGTCTGGACCGCATGGTGTAACTTTGAGCAAGCGGTCGAAAGCGTTAGAGAGTTTGTGCACTATCGGTTTCAGTAGCGTGGGGGCAGGTAGGCGCCGCAGTAGCGCTATTACAGGGTGCTCTGGTGGCTAAAGTTTTTCTTTTTCAATCACAAAAGGGTACTGTGTGTTTTACTGATACAAATTCACAATAGACCATTTCATTATTTAGTTATATATACAGGGAGTGCAGAATTATTAGGCAAGTTGTATTTTTGAGGATTAATTTTATTATTGAACAACAACCATGTTCTCAATGAACCCAAAAAACTCATTAATATCAAAGCTGAATAGTTTTGGAAGTAGTTTTTAGTTTGTTTTTAGTTATAGCTATTTTAGAGGGATAGCTGTGTGTGCAGTTGACTATTACTGTGCATAATTATTAGGCAACTTAACAAAAAACAAATATATACCCATTTCAATTATTTATTTTTACCAGTGAAACCAATATAACATCTCAACATTCACAAATATACATTTCTGACATTCAAAAACAAAACAAAAACAAATCAGTGAGCAATATAGCCACCTTTCTTTGCAAGGACACTCAAAAGCCTGCCATCCATGGATTCTGTCAGTGTTTTGATCTGTTCACCATCAACATTGCGTGCAGCAGCAACCACAGCCTCCCAGACACTGTTCAGAGAGGTGTACTCTTTTCCCTCCTTGTAAATCTCACATTTGATGATGGACCACAGGTTCTCAATGGGGTACAGATCAGGTGAACAAGGAGGCCATGTCATTAGATTTTCTTCTTTTATACCCTTTCTTGCCAGCCACGCTGTGGAGTACTTGGACGCGTGTGATGGAGCATTGTCCTGCATGAAAATCATGTTTTTCTTGAAGGATGCAGACTTCTTCCTGTACCACTGCTTGAAGAAGGTGTCTTCCAGAAACTGGCAGTAGGACTGGGAGTTGAGCTTGACTCCATCCTCAACCCGAAAAGGCCCCACAAGCTCATCTTTGATGATACCAGCCCAAACCAGTACTCCACCTCCACCTTGCTGGTGTCTGAGTCGGACTGGAGCTCTCTGCCCTTTACCAATCCAGCCACGGGCCCATCAAGACTCACTCTCATTTCATCAGTCCATAAAACCTTAGAAAAATCTTGAGATATTTCTTGGCCCAGTCTTGACGTTTCAGCTTGTGTGTCTTGTTCAGTGGTGGTCATCTTTCAGCCTTTCTTACCTTGGCCATGTCTCTGAGTATTGCACACCTTGTGCTTTTGGGCACTCCAGTGATGTTGCAGCTCTGAAATATGGCCAAACTGGTGGCAAGTGGCATCTTGGCAGCTGCACGCTTGACTTTTCTCAGTTCATGGGCAGTTATTTTGCGCCTTGGTTTTTCCACACGCTTCTTGCGACCCTGTTGACTATTTTGAATGAAACGCTTGATTGTTCGATGATCACGCTTCAGAAGCTTTGCAATTTTAAGAGTGCTGCATCCCTCTGCAAGATATCTCACTATTTTTGACTTTTCTGAGCCTGTCAAGTCCTTCTTTTGACCCATTTTGCCAAAGCAAAGGAAGTTGCCTAATAATTATGCACACCTGATATAGGGTGTTGATGTCATTAGACCACACCCCTTCTCATTACAGAGATGCACATCACCTAATATGCTTAATTGGTAGTAGGCTTTCGAGCCTATACAGCTTGGAGTAAGACAACATGCATAAAGAGGATGATGTGGTCAAAATACTCATTTGCCTAATAATTCTGCACTCCCTGTATATATATATATATAGGGGTGACCAAGCTGCACTTTTTGTACCATAATCGTCACAGAGATAAATAGATTATGGATGTTGAAAGTGCCACATGCTCATTATGTTTAAATGCAAATGTGGAGCCTCCTGTTACTTTTTGTCCTGCTTGTACAGAAAGGACTTTACAGTTCATGCATAACATTTTCTTTAAAAAAAGTTTGTCTGTAGCGGATGCTGCTCAGGATACTGAAGTGGTTCAGAATATGCTGCAGCTGTCCCCCCAAGCGTCACAGCCAATACCACTCTCTCAGGCAACGCCAAGTACAACGGCGTCTGCTTCTTTCACTCTGCAGGATATGGCTGCAATTATGTCATCCACTCTTACAGAAGTTTTATCTAAGTTGCCAGGGTTACAAGGCAAACGCAGCAGGACAGAGACTCATGTAGTCCCTGCGACTTCTGATGCTTTAATGGCTATTTCCGATGTACCTTCCCAGGGTTCTGATTTGGGGGGTAGGGAGATCCTGTCTGATGGGGAACTGTCTGATCAAGGTAGTGCATTGCCTCCGACAGAATCGGATGTCATGTCTTTTAGATTTAAACTTTAACACCTCCGCCTTTTACTGCGAGAGGTTGTATTGACTCTGGATGACTGTGACTCTATTGTGGTCCCACCAGAGAAATTAAGTAAAATGGACAAGTACTTAGAGGTACCTTCTTATTCAGATGTATTTCCGGTCCCCAAGAGAATTTCGGAAATTATTTCTAGGGAATGGGAAAGACCGGGTATTCCGTTCTCCCCTCACCCTATTTTTTAAGAAGATGTACCCTATAGCTGACTCCGTTTGGGACTCTTGGCAGACGATCAATAAGGTGGAGGGAGCTATCTCTACTCTGGCTAAGCGTCCGACTATCCCTATAGAGGACAGTTGTGCTTTCAAAGACCCTATGGATAAAAAGCTGGAGGGTCTTCTGAAAAGGATATATGTCCATCAAGGATTTCTTTTACAACCAACGGCATGCATTGTAACAGTCAAAACTGCGGCTTTTAGTTTGACGCCTTTGAAGAGTCTCTAAAGACTGAGACTCCTTTAGAGGAAATAATGGATAGAATTAAGGCCCTTAAGTTGGCAAATTCTTTTATTACCGCTCTGTATTTGAAAATGAGCTGCAGGACAGGTAAGCACCTCAGTAAAGCTACTGAGGTCTATAGGTAGCCTGAGTTCTATTTGGTTTGTTGCGCTAACACACATTTCTATTTAAAGACACAGTACACATTTATTTTTTATTTTCAAATAAAGAACTTTTACACTTTATCCTTATTACATAAGATGGATCAAGGGGCTTTTCAAACCATTATCCCAGGCGAAGCTGCTGCTGGTCAGTTATCTTTTGATGCTCAAGTGGAACCCCCAGTTCCTTTTTGTTCCTCATGCATTGAGAGAACTTTAAGTTATAGAGATACAATATTTGACCATGAGCTACCATTATCCCAGGCAAATGCTGTTCAGGTGTCTCCTGTTGCAGATATGCCGCAGCTTTCTCCTCAAGCGTCCCAACTTTTTTAGTCTCCACACACAGTGCCCTGTGTTTCATCTTGCAATCCTGTAGGATTTTCTCTACAAGACATTGCTTCCCAGGTTATGCCTACCTGACCGTGCTGCGGAGATTATTGCCCGAGAATGGGAAAGACCTGGTATTCCCTTTTCTCCATCTCCTATTTTTAAAAAGATGTTTCCTATAGTGGATTCTATTAAGTCGTGGCAGACGGTTCCTAAGGTAGAAGGAGCGATCTCCACTTTGACCAAGAGGACTACTATTCCCATACAGGATAGTTGTTCTTTTAAAGATCCAATGGATAAAAAATTTGAGGCTTTACTAAAAAAGATGTATGTCCACCAGGGTCTACAATGACAACCTGTGGTGTGTATTGCCACTGTTACCAGCGCTGCGGCTTACTGGTTTGATGCGTTGTCTAAATCTCTTCAGACGGATACCCCTCTTGATGAGATCCGGACAGGATTAAGGCTCTCAAGTTAGCCAATTCCTTCATTACAGATGCTTCCTTACAGGTTATTAAACTGGGAGACAAAATTTCTGGTCTTGCGGTCCTGGCCCGCAGGGCCTTTTGGTTGAAGTCCTGGTCTTCGGATGTTTCATCTAAATCTAAGCTCATGGCTATTTCTTACAAGGGAATGGGGTAACCAGGCGCCAACTGACGGAGGCTAGGTGTCTCCGCGTGTAGATCTAGATCAGGCGTCAATAGACTCTCTTCCGTGGTGGCTTTTTCAGGATCATCTCTCCCAGGGTACTTGCTTCCGCAGACCCTCCTGGGTGATTGTGACCACGGATGCCAGCTTTCTAGGTTGGGGAGCAGTATGGGGCTCGTTGAAGGCTCAGGGCTTATGGACCTAGGAGAAGTCAGTCCTGCCCATAAACATATTGGAGCTAAGAGCAATGCTCTTCTGGCCTGGCCTCAGTTAGCCTTAGCACGGTTTATCAGATTCCAGTTGGACAACACAACCTAGATGGCCTACATCAACCACCAGGGGGGAACTCAGAGTTCCTTTTACATGACAGAGGTGGCCCGAATTATTCAGTGGGCGGAGACCCACAACTGTTGTCTTTCTGCGATCCACATCCCAGGAGTAGACAATTGGGCAGCGGATTTTCTGAGCAGACAGACTTTTCATCCCGAGGAGTGGGAACTTCATTTGGATGTGTTTTCCAGCTTGACCCTCAAGTGGGGGCAACCGGAGTTGGATCTCATGGCTTCTCGTCAGAATGCCAAACTTCCAAGATACGGTTTGAGGTCAAGAGATCCGCAGGCATTTCTGATCGATGCTCTGGCAGTTCCTTGGAACTTCAGTCTAGCATACCTGTTTCCTCAGTTCGTTCTCCTTCCAATAGTCATTGCTCGAATCAAGCAGGAGAGGGCGTCTGTAATTCTCATAGCCCCGACGTGGCCTTGCAGGATTTGCTATGCAGACTTAGTGGAAATGTCATCCTTTCCACCTTGGAAACTGCCTCTGAGGAAAGACCTTCTACTTCAGGGTCCCTTCCTTCATCCAAATCTCGTTTTCTCTGAAGCTGATTGCTTAGAGATTGAACTCTTAGTTTTATCTAAGCGTGGATTTTCAGTCAGTCATTGAGACCTTGATTCAGGCTTGTAAGCCTATGACTCGCAGGATTTACCATAAGATCTGGCGTAAATACTTGTATTGGTGTGAATCCAAAGGATACTCTTGGAGTAGAGTAAGGATTCCTAGGATTTTGTCCTTTCTCCAGGATGGTCTGGAGAAGGGTTTGTCGGCAAGTACTCTAAAGGGTCAGATTTCGGAATAGTCTATTCTGTTACATAAGCGCTTGGCGGATGTGCCAGATCGTTTTGTCAGGCCTTGGTTAGAATTCGGCCTGTGTTTAAATCTGTTACTCCTCCATGGAGTCTTAACCTTGTTCTTAAAGTCTTACAACAGGCTCCGTTTGAGCCTATGCAATCTTTTGGTATTAAGATGTTGTCTTGGAAAGTTTTGTTTCTTGTTGCTATTTCCTCTGCTCTAAGAGTTTCTGAACTCTCTGCTTTACAGTGTGATTCCCCTTATCTTATATTTCAGTCTGATAAGGTGATTCTGCATTCTAAGTTTGGTTTCCTGCCCAAGGTTGTTTCAGTCAAGAATATTAATCAGGAAATCGTTGTACCTTCTTTGTGTCCTAATCCTTCTTCTCACAAAGAACGCTTGTTGCATAATCTGGATGTTGTGCGAGCGCTAAAATTTGCAGGCAACTAAGGACTTTCGTCAGTCTTCTGCATTGTTTGTTTGCTTTTCTTGGAAACACAAGGGTCAGAAAGCTACGGCTACTTCACTTTCCCTTTGGCTGAAGAGCGGTATTTGCTTGGCATATGAGAATGCTGGACAGCAACTTCCTAAGAAAATCACAGCTCATTCCACAAGGGCTGTTTCTTCTTCTTGGGCCTTCAAAAATGAAGCTTCTGTGTTACAGATTTGCAAGGTTGCAACTTGGTCATCTTTGCACACTTTTTCCAAACTCTATAAATTCGATACTTTTGCCTCGGCTGAGGCTTCTTTTGGCAGAAAGGTTCTTCATGCAGTGGTGCTTTCTGTTTAGGTTCCTGTCTTGTCCTTCCCTTATCATCTGTGTCCTCTGGCTTGGGTATTGGTTCCCAACATTTGATGATGATCCGTGGACTCACCGTGTCATTAGAAAGAAAATAAAATGTATTGCTTACCTGATAAATTTCTTTCTTTCTTGACACTGAGTCCATGGCCCGCCCTGTATTCAGACACTTTCTTTCTCTTGTTAAGTGTATCCAGTCCACGGATCATCCATTACTTATGGAATATATTCTCCTTCCCAACAGGAAGCTGCAAGAGTCCACCCACAGCAAAGCTGCTATATAGCTCCTCCCCTAACTGCCATATTCAGTCATTCTCTTGCAAGCCTCAACATAGATAGGAGGTCGTGAGAGTCTGTGGTGCTTTCTACTTAGTTTATTCTTCAATCAAAAGTTTTTTATTTTTAAATGGCACCGGAGTGTGCTGTTTATCTCAGGCAGTATTTGGAAGAAGAATCTGCCTGCGTTTTTCTATGATCTTAGCAGACGTAACTAAGATCCATTTGCTGTTCTCACACATTCTGAGGAGTGAGGTACTTCAGAGGGGGAATGGCGTGCAGGTTTTCCTGCAGATAAGGTATGTGCAGTAAAAAATTTTCTAGGAATGGAATTGACTAAGAAAATACTGCTGATACCGAAGTAATGTAAGTAAAGCCTTAAATGCAGCGATAGCGACTGGTATCAGGCTTATTAATAGAGATACATACTCTTGTAAAAATGTGTTTTAAAACGTTTGCTGGCATGTTTAATCGTTTTTTAACATATGTTTGGTGATAAAACTTATTGGGGCCTAAGTTTTTTCCACATGGCTGGCTTAAATTTTGCATAGAAACAGTTAACTGAAGCTTCCCACTGTTGGCTGTGGCAGTTTGTTGTGTCTGTTTTTAAAAACGTCTATGTCTTTTTTTTTTTTTTTTTTTTATCTGTTTTTTGCATTAAGGGGTTAATCATCCATTTGCAAGTGGGTGCAATGCTCTGTTACCTTATTACATGTACTGTAAAAATTTCGTTTGTTTTACTGCCTTTTTTCACTGTTTTTCAAATTTTGACAAAATTTGTTTCTCTTAAAGGCACAGTAACATTTTATATATTTGCTTGTTAACTTGATTTAAAGTGTTTTCCAAGCTTACTAGTCTCATTATTAGTCTGTTCTAACATGTCTGACATAGAGGAAGCTCTGTGTTCATTATGTTTTAAAGCCATGGTGGAACCCCATCTTAGAATGTGTACCAGATGTACTGATTTCATGTTAAACAATAAAGATCATTTTTTGTCTTTAAAAACATTATCACCAGAGGATTCTGTCGTGGGGGTAGTTATGCCGACTAACTCTCCCCACGTGTCAGACCTTTTGACTCCCGCTTTAGGGACTCACGCTCAAATGGCGCCAAGTACATCAAGGGCACCCATAGCGTTTCTTTTACCAGGGGATTCTGTCGAGGGGAAAGTTATGCCGACTAACTCTCCCCACGTGTCAGACCCTTCGACTCCCGCTTCAGGGACTCACGCTCAAATGGCGCCAAGTACATCAAGGGCGCCCATAGCGTTTATTTTACAAGACATGGCAAAGGTGGTGAATAATATTCTGGCAGCAGTATTAGTCAGACTACCTGAAATTAAAGGAAAGCAGTTAGCTCTGGGGGTAGATACAGAGCATACAGACGCTTTAAGAACCATGTATGATACTACCTCACAATATGCTTAGTCTGTGGGTGATTTTTTTTTTGACTCAGGGAAGATGATTTAACCTGATTCTGATATTTCTACATTTAAAATTTATGCTTGAGAACCTCCACTTGTTGCTCAGGGAGGCTTTGGCTGCTCTGAATGAATGTGTACAATCGCAGGGCCAGAGAAATTGTGTAGACTGGATAAATAATATGCAGTGCCGGTGTGTACTGATGTTTTTCCAATACCTAAAGAGGTTTACTAAAAATGTTTTAATAAGGAATGGGATAGACCAGGTGTGCCGTTCTCTTCCCCTCCTATTTTTTAGAAGAATGTTTTCTAATAGTTACCACCACACGGGACTTCTGGCAGACAGTTCCTAAGGTGGAGAGAAGAGTTTCTACTCTAGCTAAGCGTACCACTACCTCTGACGAGGACAGTTGTGCTTTTTAGATCCAATGGATAAAAAATGTTTATTCAACAGGGTTTTATCCTGCAGCCCCTTGCATACATTGCTTCTGTCACTGCTGCTGCGGCGTTCTGGGTTGAGTCTCTTGATGAGGCTTTACAGTTAAGCGACTCCATTGGATGAATATATTTGACAAGCTTATGCTAGCCAATTCCTTTGTTTTCTGATGCCTTGTTCATTTGACTAGACTAACGGCTAAGAATTCTGTTTTTTACTATACTGGCGCGCAGAGCGCTATGGCTTATATCATGGTCAGCTGTCGTGACTTTAATAAATAAGCTACTTAACTTCCCTTCAAGGGGCAGACCCTATTCTGGCCTGGTTTGAAGGAGATTATTGCTTATATCACTGGAGGAAAAGGTCATGCCCTTCCTCAGGATAGGTCTAAATCAAGGGCAAAAAAAAAAAAAAAGTCTAATTTTCGTACCTTTTAAAAACTTCAGGGCAGGTGTGGCATCCTCTTCCTCTAAGGCAAAACAAGAGGGAATTTTTTCTCAGTCCAAGGCGGTCTGGAGACAATCGGACCTGGAACAAAGATAAGCAGGCCAAGGAGCCTGCTGCTGCCTCTAAGGCAGCATGAAGGAACGGACCCCTATCCGGTAACGGATCCTATAGGGGGCAGACTTTCATTCTTTGCCCAGGCGTGGGCAAGAGATGCCCAGGATCCCTAGGCATTGGAATTTATATCCCAGAGATATCTTCTGGATTTCAAAGATTCCCCCCAAAAAAAAGGGGAGATTTCGCCTTTCACAATTATCTGCAAACCAGATAAAGAAGGAGGCATTCTTACATTGTGTACGAGATCCATCCAGTTCCAAGAGAGGAACAGGGACAGAGTTTTTACTCAAATCTGTTTGTGGTTCCCAAGGAGAGGGAACCTTCAGACCTATTTTGGATCTAAAGATCTTAAACAAATTCCTCAGAATTCCGTCATTTAAGATGGAAACTATTCGTACCATCTTAACTATGATCCAGGAGAGTCAATAGAGGACTACAATGGATTTGAAGGATGCTTATCCTCACATTGTGATGCATAAAGATCACCATCGTTTTTCAGGTTTGCCTTTCTAGACAGGCATTACCAGTTTGTAGCTCTTTCCTTTGGGATATCTACAGCCCCAAGAATCTTTATGGAGGTTCTGGGGTCGCTTTGGCGGTCCTTAGACCGCGGGGCATAGAAGTGGCCCCTTATTTAGACGACATCCTGATACAGGCGTCAAACATCCAAATTGCCCAGTCTCATACGGACGTAGTACTGGCATTTCTGAGATCACATGGGTGGAAAGTGAACAAGGAAAGAGTTCTCTATCCCCAATCTCAAGGGTTTCCCTCCTAGGGACTCTGATAGATTCTGTAGAAATGAAAATTTACCTGACGGAGTCCAGGTTGTCAAAGTTTCTAAATTTCTGCTGTGTTTTTTCATCCCATCCGCGCCCTTCGGTGGCTCAGTACATGAATGAAATCGGCTTAATGGTAGCGGCAAGGGACATAGTACCGTTTGCACGTCTACATTTCAGACCGCTGCAACTATGCATGCTCAGTCAGAGGAACGGGGATTACACAGATTTGTCCCCCTGTTAAACCTGGACCAAGAGACCAGAGATTCTCTTCTCTGGTGACTATGTCGGGTCCATCTGTCCAAGGGTATGACCTTCCGCAGGTCAGATGGGACAATTGTTACAATAGATGCCAGCCTTTTAGGTTGGGATGCAGTCTGGAACTCCCTGAAGGCTCAGGGATAGTGGACTTAAGAGGAGACCCTCCTTCTAATAAATATTCTGGAACTGGGAGTGATATTCCATGCTCTTCAGACTTGGCCTCAGTTAGCAACTCTGAGGTACATCATACTCAGTCGGACAATATACACGACTGTGGCTTACATCAGCCATCAAGGGGGAACAGAAGTTCCCTAGCGATGTTAGAAGTCTTACAATAATTCACTGGACAGAGACTCACTCTTGTCTATCAGCTATCCATATCCCAGGTGTTGAGAACTGGGAGGTGGATTTTCTAAGTCGTCAGACTTTTCTTCCGGGGGAGTGGGATTTCCTCCGGAGGTCAAGACCAAGCAGGAGAGGGCTTTGGTGTTTTTGACAGCGCCTGCGTAGCCACGCAGGACCTGGTATGCAGATCTGGTGGACATGTCATCCTTTCCATCACGGTCTCTGCTTCTGAGACAGGTCCCTCTACCTCAGGGTCCTTTCAACCATCTAAATAGAATCAATCTGAGATGGACTGCCTGGAGACTGAACGCTTGATGTTATCAAAGCATGGCTTCTCCGAGTCAGTCATTGATACCTTAATACAGACATGAAAGCCTGTCTCTAGGAAAATTGAACATAGATATGGTGTAAATATCTGATTGTTATGAATCCAAGGGTTACTCATGGAGTAAAGTCTGGATTCCCAGGATATTATCTTTTCTCCAAGATGTTTTTGAGAAAAGGGTTGTCAGCTAATTCCTTAAAAGGGGACAGATTTTTACTCTGTCTATTTTTTTGCACAAGCGTCTGGCAGGTATTCTAGACGTTCAGGCATTTGGTCAGGCTTTGGTTAGATCCAAGCCTGTGTTTAAAACTGTTGCTCCGCCATGGAGCTTAAACCTGATTCTTAAGGTTCTTCAAGAAGTTCCGTTTTAACCTTTTTTGTTCCATAGATATCAATCTTTATCTTGGAAAGTTCCTTTTGGGTAGCTAATTCCTCGACTCGTAGAGTCTCCAAGTTATCTGTGTTACAATGTGATTCTCCTTATCTGGTCCTTCGTACGGATAAGGTAGTCCTGCGTACCAACCTGGGTTTTTTCCTAAGGTGGTATCTAACAAGTACATCACTCAAGAGATAGTTGTTCCATGCTTGTATCCTAATCCTTCCTCAAAGAAGGAACGTCTATTACACAATATTGGACGTGGTTTGTGCTTTAAAGTTTTACTTACAAGCTACTACAGTTTTCATCAAAGTTCACCTTGTTTGTTGTCTATTCTGGACAGAGGAGAGGTCAAAAGACTTCAGCAGCCTCTCTGTCTTTTTGGTTAAAAAGCATAATTCATTTAGCTTATGAGACTGCTGGACAGCAGCCTCCTGAAGGGATTACAGCTCATTCTACTAGAGCTGTGGTTTTCACTTGGGCCTTTTTTAAATGTGGCTTCTGTTGAACAGATTTACAAGACGGAGTCTTGGTCTGCGCTTCATACTTTTCAAATTTAACAAATTTGATACCTTGCTTCTTCGGAGGCTATTTTTGGGAGAAAGGGTTTTTTACAGGCAGTGGTAACTTCCGTTTAAGTACCTGCCTTGTCCCTCCCATCATCCGTGTACTTTAGCTTTGGTATTGGTATTCCATAAGTAATGGATGATCCGTGGACTGGATACACTTAACAAGAGAAAACATAATTTATGCTTACCTGATAAATTTATTTCTCTTGTAGTGTATCCAGTCCACGGCCCGCCCTGTCACTTTAAGGCAGGTAATTTTTTCATTTGAACTACAGTCACCACTGCACCCTATGGTTTTTCCTTTCTCTGCATGTTTTCGGTCGAATGACTGAATATGGCAGTTAGGGGAGGAGCTATATAGCAGCTTTGCTGTGGGTGGACTCTTGCAGCTTCCTGTTGGGAAGGAGAATATATTCCATAAGTAATGGATGATCCGTGGACTGGATACACTACAAGAGAAATAAATTTATCAGGTAAGCATAAATTATGTTTTTTATATAAACCTCTGCACCTTGTGTTACTTCCTTTCTCTCCTTTCCATTTGGTCGAATGACTGGGGGATTGTGGGTTAGGGGAGTGATATTTTACAGCTTTGCTGTGGTGCTCTTTGCCGCCTCCTGTTGGCCAGGAGTGATATTCCCAACAGTAATTGATGATGATCTGTGGACTCACCGTGTCAAGAAAGAAATACATTTATCAGGTAAGCATAAATTTCATTTTTTGTGTGGATTGGAACGTGCTGTTATTTATTTTATATATATATATATATATATATATATATATATATATATATATATATATATATTTTTTTTTTTTTAGTGGAAAATATACATGATCAAGCTGTGTTGCTGCCACTGATTGGGTCAGCGGGGCATGAAACCCAAAATTATTCCTTTAAGATTTAGATTCAATTTTTTTTTTTTTTTTAAAGGGGGGGGGGAAGGGGAGAGGAATACTCGATTACTCTCTGCCTCCCTCCTCATCTACCAAATGCCAAGAAGAACTATCTCTGAATTTTTGAATGGGAAAATCAGATAATCAATTTCTCTGTCAGGGAGTATTTTTATAAATACTGCCCATTTATCAAAAAAATTCAGATTCGTTATCTATATTTGTATCTCTTTGCTCCAATACACATTGTTTTTTCAGATGATTCCTGATTTCAGAGATAGTTGGCAATGATCGCATTTTCCATTTCTTGCAGATCAGGTATCTGGTGGCTAAGATAGATAAAATTACTAATTTTTCATTAGACTGGTGTCCACCTTCAGGTTTTGAGCATAGTATAGTTTGAAACAGTGAAAGAGCTAATGACTCAATTTTCAGTTTATTTTTAAGCCAAAATTCTAGCTTATTCCAAAAATTTCTTATCTTTGGACATTGCCAAAACATGTAGATCAAATCCGCGGCAGGGTATGAACACTTAGGGCATTGTTAAATTCCTGATTTCAGGTTCTGAGACCTCTCTCTGGGGTGAAGTATGCCCTATGTAAGAGTTTAAGATGTGCGTCTCGCCAAGTAGCAGAGAGTGTAGCCATTGCTACTTTGTTTACTGATAATTGGAGAGTTTTTAGCTCAATATTATTCTGTGGAATTAGAAAATTCCAAGTCGAAGCCATCTTCTCCAGAATGGGGGTGCCTTTACTACTGCCAAGTATGTAATAGGAAGGGGCAATAGACATGGAGCCATTCTTAGTTAAAACTAACCAATTTTCCAGCTTACCTAGCGTCCAGCCTGCTTCTTTGATTAATTCAAGAACAAAGTGCATGTCCATGAGCTAGTGACGTATGGGATATACATTCCTACCAGGAGGGGCAAAGTTTCCCAAACCTTAAAATGCCTATAAATACACCCCTCACCACACCCACAATTCAGTTTTACAAACTTTGCCTCCCGTGGAGGTGGTGAAGTAAGTTTGTGCTAGATTCTACGTTGATATGCGCTTCGCAACAGGTTGAAGCCCGGTTTTCCTCTCAGAGTGCAGCGAATGTCAGAGGGATGTGAAGAGAGTATTGCCTATTTGAATACAATGGTCTACCTCTAGGGGATCTATTTCATAGGTTCTCTGTTATCGGTCGTAGAGATTTCTTCTCCTACCTCCCTTTTCAGATCGACGATATACTCTTATATACCATTACCTCTACTGATTCTCGTTTCAGTACTGGTTTGGCTATCTACTATATGTAGATGAGTGTCCTGGGGTAAGTAAGTCTTATTTTTTTGTGACACTCTAAGCTATGGTTGGGCACTTTATATGTAAAGTTCTAAATATATGTCTATAAACTTATATTTGCCTTGATTCAGGATAATCAGTATACCTTTAAAATTCAGACTGTCAGTTTCATTATTTGGGATAATGCATTTCAATTCAATTTTTCCTTACCTTGAAAATTTTAATTGACCATTTTTCCCTGCGTGCTGTTAGGCTCGCGGGGGCAGAAAATGTTTGTTTTTATTGCGTCATTCTTGGCGCAGACTTTTTTGGCGCAAAAAAATTGTCATTTCCGGCGCCGTAGTTGACGCCGGAAGTTGTATTCAGTTTTTTTCATTATTAAAATTGAAACTTTTTGATTTGGGTAGTGGATTATTTTTCAGCGGAATTGGCTGTCTTTATTTTATCCCTCCCTCTCTAGTGACTCTTGCGTGGAAGTTCCACATCTTGGGTAGTCATTATCCCATACGTCACTAGCTCATGGACTCTTGCTAATTACATGAAAGAAAACATAATTTATGTAAGAACTTACCTGATAAATTCATTTCTTTCATATTAGCAAGAGTCCATGAGGCCCACCCTTTTTTGTGGTGGTTATGATTTTTTTGTATAAAGCACAATTATTCCAATTCCTTATTTTCCTTTCTTATCACCCCACTTCTTGGCTATTCGTTAAACTGAATTGTGGGTGTGGTGAGGGGTGTATTTATAGGCATTTCTCTTGTTAAGTGTATCCAGTCCACGGATCATCCATTACTTATGGAATATATTCTCCTTCCCAACAGGAAGTTGCAAGAGTCCACCCACAGCAAAGCTGCTATATAGCTCCTCCCCTAACTGCCATATTCAGTCATTCTCTTGCAAGCCTCAACATAGATAGGAGGTCGTGAGAGTCTGTGGTGCTTTCTACTTAGTTTATTCTTCAATCAAAAGTTTGTTATTTTTAAATGGCACCGGAGTGTGCTGTTTATCTCAGGCAGTATTTGGAAGAAGAATCTGCCTGCGTTTTTCTATGATCTTAGCAGACGTAACTAAGATCCATTTGCTGTTCTCACACATTCTGAGGAGTGAGGTACTTCAGAGGGGGAATGGCGTGCAGGTTTTCCTGCAGATAAGGTATGACTAAGAAAATACTGCTGATACCGAAGTAATGTAAGTAAAGCCTTAAATGCAGCGATAGCGACTGGTATCAGGCTTATTAATAGAGATACATACTCTTATAAAAATGTGTTTTAAAACGTTTGCTGGCATGTTTAATCGTTTTTTAACGTACATTGGTGATAACACTGTAATGTTGGTATAGCCTTAAATGCAGTAAAAGCGACTGGTATCAGGCTTATTAATAGAGATACATACTCTTGTAAAAATGTGTTTTAAAACGTTTGCTGGCATGTTTAATCGTTTTTTAACATATGTTTGGTGATAAAACTTATTGGGGCCTAAGTTTTTTCCACATGGCTGGCTTAAATTTTGCATAGAAACAGTTAACTGAAGCTTCCCACTGTTGGCTGTGGCAGTTTGTTGTGTCTGTTTTTAAAAACGTCTATGTCGTTTTTTTTTTTTATCTGTTTTTTGCATTAAGGGGTTAATCATCCATTTGCAAGTGGGTGCAATGCTCTGTTACCTTATTACATGTACTGTAAAAATTTCGTTTGTTTTACTGCCTTATTTTCACTGTTTTTCAAATTTTGACAAAATTTGTTTCTCTTAAAGGCACAGTAACGTTTTATATATTTGCTTGTTAACTTGATTTAAAGTGTTTTCCAAGCTTACTAGTCTCATTATTAGTCTGTTCTAACATGTCTGACATAGAGGAAGCTCTGTGTTCATTATGTTTTAAAGCCATGGTGGAACCCCATCTTAGAATGTGTACCAGATGTACTGATTTCATGTTAAACAATAAAGATCATTTTTTGTCTTTAAAAACATTATCACCAGAGGATTCTGTCGTGGGGGTAGTTATGCCGACTAACTCTCCCCACGTGTCAGACCTTTTGACTCCCGCTTTAGGGACTCACGCTCAAATGGCGCCAAGTACATCAAGGGCACCCATAGCGTTTCTTTTACCAGGGGATTCTGTTGAGGGGAAAGTTATGCCGACTAACTCTCCCCACGTGTCAGACCCTTCGACTCCCGCTTCAGGGACTCACGCTCAAATGGCGCCAAGTACATCAAGGGCGCCCATAGCGTTTATTTTACAAGACATGGCAAAGGTGGTGAATAATATTCTGGCAGCAGTATTAGTCAGACTACCTGAAATTAAAGGAAAGCAGTTAGCTCTGGGGGTAGATACAGAGCATACAGACGCTTTAAGAACCATGTATGATACTACCTCACAATATGCTTAGTCTGTGGGTGATTTTTTTGACTCGGGGAAGATGATTTAACCTGATTCTGATATTTCTACATTTAAAATTTATGCTTGAGAACCTCCACTTGTTGCTCAGGGAGGCTTTGGCTGCTCTGAATGAATGTGTACAATCGCAGGGCCAGAGAAATTGTGTAGACTGGATAAATAATATGCAGTGCCGGTGTGTACTGATGTTTTTCCAATACCTAAAGAGGTTTACTAAAAAATTTTTAATAAGGAATGGGATAGACCAGGTGTGCCTTTCTCTTCCCCTCCTATTTGTTAGAAGAATGTTTTCTAATAGTTACCACCACACGGGACTTCTGGCAGACAGTTCCTAAGGTGGAGAGAAGAGTTTCTACTCTAGCTAAGCGTACCACTACCTCTGACGAGGACAGTTGTGCTTTTTAGATCCAATGGATAAAAAATGTTTATTCAACAGGGTTTTATCCTGCAGCCCCTTGCATACATTGCTTCTGTCACTGCTGCTGCAGCGTTCTGGGTTGAGTCTCTTGATGAGGCTTTACAGTTAAGCGACTCCATTGGATGAATATATTTGACAAGCTTATGCTAGCCAATTCCTTTGTTTTCTGATGCCTTGTTCATTTGACTAGACTAACGGCTAAGAATTCTGTTTTTTACTATACTAGAGCGCTATGGCTTATATCATGGTCAGCTGTCGTGACTTTAATAAATAAGCTACTTAACTTCCCTTCAAGGGGCAGACCCTATTCGGGCCTGGTTTGAAGGAGATTATTGCTTATATCACTGGAGGAAAAGGTCATGCCCTTCCTCAGGATAGGTCCAAATCAAGGGCAAAAAAAAAAAAAAAAAAAAGTCTAATTTTCGTGCCTTTTTAAAAACTTCAGGGCAGGTGTGGCATCCTCTTCCTCTAAGGCAAAACAAGAGGGAATTTTTGCTCAGTCCAAGGCGGTCTGGAGACAATCGGACCTGGAACAAAGATAAGCAGGCCAAGGAGCCTGCTGCTGCCTCTAAGGCAGCATGAAGGAACGGACCCCTATCCGGTAACGGATCCTATAGGGGGCAGACTTTCATTCTTTGCCCAGGCGTGGGCAAGAGATGCCCAGGATCCCTAGGCATTGGAATTTATATCCCAGAGATATCTTCTGTATTTCAAAGATTCCCCCCCCCCCCAAAAAAAGGGGAGATTTCGCCTTTCACAATTATCTGCAAACCAGATAAAGAAGGAGGCATTCTTACATTGTGTACGAGATCCATCCAGTTCCAAGAGAGGAACAGGGACAGAGTTTTTACTCAAATCTGTTTGCGGTTCCCAAGGAGAGGGAACCTTCAGACCTATTTTGGATCTAAAGATCTTAAACAAATTCCTCAGAATTCCGTCATTTAAGATGGAAACTATTCGTACCATCTTAACTATGATCCAGGAGAGTCAATAGAGGACTACAATGGATTTGAAGGATGCTTATCCTCACATTGTGATGCATAAAGATCACCATCGTTTTTCAGGTTTGCCTTTCTAGACAGGCATTACCAGTTTGTAGCTCTTTCCTTTGGGATATCTACAGCCCCAAGAATCTTTATGGAGGTTCTGGGGTCGCTTTGGCGGTCGGGGCATAGAAGTGGCTCCTTATTTAGACGACATCCTGATACAGGCGTCAAACATCCAAATTGCCCAGTCTCATACGGACGTAGTACTGGCATTTCTGAGATCACATGGGTGGAAAGTGAACAAGGAAAGAGTTATCTATCCCCAATCTCAAGGGTTTCCCTCCTAGGGACTCTGATAGATTCTGTAGAAATGAAAATTTACCTGACGGAGTCCAGGTTGTCAAAGTTTCTAAATTGCTGCCGTGTTTTTTCATCCCATCCGCTCCCTTCGGTGGCTCAGTACATGAATGAAATCGGCTTAATGGTAGCGGCAAGGGACATAGTACCGTTTGCACGTCTACATTTCAGACCGCTGCAACTATGCATGCTCAGTCAGAGGAACGGGGATTACACAGATTTGTCCCCCTGTTAAACCTGGACCAAGAGACCAGAGATTCTCTTCTCTGGTGACTATGTCGGGTCCATCTGTCCAAGGGTATGACCTTCCGCAGGTCAGATGGGACAATTGTTACAATAGATGCCAGCCTTTTAGGTTGGGATGCAGTCTGGAACTCCCTGAAGGCTCAGGGATAGTGGACTTAGGAGGAGACCCTCCTTCTAATAAATATTCTGGAACTGGGAGTGATATTCCATGCTCTTCAGACTTGGCCTCAGTTAGCAACTCTGAGGTACATCATACTCAGTCGGACAATATACACGACTGTGGCTTACATCAGCCATCAAGGGGGAACAGAAGTTCCCTAGCGATGTTAGAAGTCTTACAATAATTCACTGGACAGAGACTCTCTCTTGTCTATCAGCTATCCATATCCCAGGTGTTGAGAACTGGGAGGTGGATTTTCTAAGTCGTCAGACTTTTCTTCCGGGGGAGTGGGATTTCCTCCGGAGGCCAAGACCAAGCAGGAGAGGGCTTTGGTGTTTTTGACAGCGCCTGCGTAGCCACGCAGGACCTGGTATGCAGATCTGGTGGACATGTCATCCTTTCCATCACGGTCTCTGCTTCTGAGACAGGTCCCTCTACCTCAGGGTCCTTTCAACCATCTAAATAGAATCAATCTGAGATGGACTGCCTGGAGACTGAACGCTTGATGTTATCAAAGCATGGCTTCTCCGAATCAGTCATTGATACCTTAATACAGACATGAAAGCCTGTCTCTAGGAAAATTGAACATAGATATGGTGTAAATATCTGATTGTTATGAATCCAAGGGTTACTCATGGAGTAAAGTCTGGATTCCCAGGATATTATCTTTTCTCCAAGATGTTTTTGAGAAAAGGGTTGTCAGCTAATTCCTTAAAAGGGGACAGATTTTTACTCTGTCTATTTTTTTGCACAAGCGTCTGGCAGGTATTCTAGACGTTCAGGCATTTGGTCAGGCTTTGGTTAGATCCAAGCCTGTGTTTAAAACTGTTGCTCCGCCATGGAGCTTAAACCTGATTCTTAAGGTTCTTCAAGAAGTTCCGTTTGAACCTTTTTTGTTCCATAGATATCAATCTTTATCTTGGAAAGTTCCTTTTGGGTAGCTAATTCCTCGACTCGTAGAGTCTCCAAGTTATCTGTGTTACAATGTGATTCTCCTTATCTGGTCCTTCGTACGGATAAGGTAGTCCTGCGTACCAACCTGGGTTTTTTCCTAAGGTGGTATCTAACAAGTACATCACTCAAGAGATAGTTGTTCCATGCTTGTATCCTAATCCTTCCTCAAAGAAGGAACGTCTATTACACAATATTGGACGTGGTTTGTGCTTTAAAGTTTTACTTACAAGCTACTACAGTTTTCATCAAACGTTCACCTTGTTTGTTGTCTATTCTGGACAGAGGAGAGGTCAAAAGACTTCAGCAGCCTCTCTGTCTTTTTGGTTAAAAAGCATAATTCATTTAGCTTATGAGACTGCTGGACAGCAGCCTCCTGAAGGGATTACAGCTCATTCTACTAGAGCTGTGGTTTTCACTTGGGCCTTTTTTAAATGTGGCTTCTGTTGAACAGATTTACAAGACGGAGTCTTGGTCTGCGCTTCATACTTTTCAAATTTAACAAATTTGATACCTTGCTTCTTCGGAGGCTATTTTTGGGAGAAAGGGTTTTTTACAGGCAGTGGTAACTTCCATTTAAGTACCTGCCTTGTCCCTCCCATCATCCGTGTACTTTAGCTTTGGTATTGGTATTCCATAAGTAATGGATGATCCGTGGACTGGATACACTTAACAAGAGAAAACATAATTTATGCTTACCTGATAAATTTATTTCTCTTGTAGTGTATCCAGTCCACGGCCCGCCCTGTCACTTTAAGGCAGGTAATTTTTTCATTTGAACTACAGTCACCACTGCACCCTATGGTTTTTCCTTTCTCTGCATGTTTTCGGTCGAATGACTGAATATGGCAGTTAGGGGAGGAGCTATATAGCAGCTTTGCTGTGGGTGGACTCTTGCAACTTCCTGTTGGGAAGGAGAATATATTCCATAAGTAATGGATGATCCGTGGACTGGATACACTACAAGAGAAATACATTTATCAGGTAAGCATAAATTATGTTTTTAAGGTTTGGGAAACTTTGCCCCTCCTGGTAGGAATGTATATCCCATACGTCACTAGCTCATGGACTCTTGCTAATATGAAAGAAATGAATTTATCAGGTAAGTTCTTACATAAATTATGTTTTTTCAGCTCCTCAAAAGTCTTAACAGATTTTCTGTCTTTATCTATTAAATATATTGTCCTATTTAAGCCGTTATTATGCCACCTACTAAAGACCGACAAATTTAAACCTGCTTGAAATTTCGGGTTTCCTATCAAAGGGAGATATTTCGAGTCTGTACTATTTATTGAAAGGGATTTAGTTAATTTCCACCACGCCTTAAGGGGGTTTGATATAGTTTTAAGTTATTTAATGCCTGCTGGCAGTTCCTTTGGTGAGGAGTGAACCAGGGCTATTGGAAGATATGGTTTGCATATATTTCATTCAAGCTCATTATTTAAAACGTAATTTTTGGAGAAGATCTAGTCCGTTACTATGCGGGCTAAAAAGCAAAAATTATAGGATCTTACGTTTGGTAATGCTAAGCCTCCAAATTCCCTTGGCATAGCAAGTTTGGTAAAATAAATCTTGGATCTTTTCCCCTGCCAAATAAATTGTCTAATTGAAGTGTTAATAGAGCGAACATCTTTTCTCTTGCAAGGTGTATCCAGTCCACGGATTCATCCTTACTTGTGGGATATTCTCATTCCCTACAGGAAGTGGCAAAGAGAGCACACAGCAGAGCTGTCCATATAGCTCCACCCCCCAGTCATTCTCTATGCCGGCTCTGGCAGCAGGGCCTCTCTACGGGAGGGTAAAGTGAATGTGGTGTTAGAGTTGTAGTTGTATATCTTCAATCAAAAGTTTGTTATTTTTAAATGGTACCGGTTTGTACTATTTACTCTCTGGCAGAAATGTGATGAAGAATTCTGCTGAGAGGAAAATGATTTTAGCATGTTGTTACTAAAATCCATTGCTGTTCCCACACAGGACTGAGGAGTACCAGAAAACTTCAGTTGGGGGGAACAGTTTCCAGGCTTAACTGCATTGAGGTATGTTTCAGTCATCTTTTTTCTAGTCAAGACAAGGTAATGCTAGAAGACTGACAAGAATCCCCATGTGGGAAGGGTAAGCCATGTTTCTGAGACTCTGTATAGAACTAAAGGCTTATTTAAGAGGGCTCAATAGGCTGGTTGACAATCGATTATTTTATTTAACAAAATACTCATTATAGACACTTTTAAAAACTTTTGGTGTGTTTTTTACGGGGTTTTTTCCACATGGCATTATTTTAGTCACCTATCTTGGGATTCTGAAGGCCTCACAACTCCGGAGTGGAGTGGGAGGGGCCTAATTTCGCGCCTCAGTTGCGCAGTTAATTCTGACAGATTGTCCATGCTGCTTCACATGGAGGGTCCAGAGACTGTTTGAGGACTTCAAGAGGCTTGCTTTTCCCAAAACTAATCCCTAAAGGCAGGTAGGGCCACAGCAGGCTGCTGTGGCAAAGTGCTGTAGTTTAATAAGCGGTTGTAGGCTTTAGACTGCTCCGGTTTGGGCATTAAAGGGTTAATCAGGCTGAAACTTGTTGTGCAATCATATCGAAGCATTAGGCACATACTGTGAAATTTTCAAGAGATTTGGTTCATTTTTCACCGTTTTGTAAAATTGTGTGCGCTTTTTATTTCTTAAAGGCACAGTACCGTTTATTTCAATTTGTGTTTTTTATTGATTAAAGTGTTTTCCAAGCCTGCTTGTGTATTATACTAATCTGTTAAACATGTCTGACACTAAGGAAAGGCCTTGTTCTATGTGTTCAGAAGCAATGGTGGACACTAATGTGTCTATACACTTTAAATATCATATTGTGTCACTTAAAAATATAGCCCTAGATGATTCTTTGACTGAAGGTAATGAGGATAGTCTGCCTTCCTCTCTCCATGTGTCATCACCAGTTACGCCCGCTCAAGCGATACCTAGTACCTCTAGTGCATTGGCACCTATTACATTGCAACAACTAGCGACAGTCATGGATAATTCCCTTGCGGCCTTTCTATCCAAACTGCCAGTTTTCCCTAAAAAGTGCGATAGCTCTGTTTTAAGAACAGATGAGGAGCAGTCGGAAGCTTTGGGAGGTTTATCTGATGTACCCTCACAACACTCTGAAGTAGGGGCGAGGGATGTGATGTCTGAGGGAGAAATTTCTGACTCAGGAAAGGTTTCTCAGTGGGCAGAATCAGATTCACTAGCGTTTAAATTTAAATTGGAACACCTCCGCGTACTGCTTAGGGAGGTTTTATCAACTCTGGATGATTGTGACCCTATGGTGGTCCCAGAGAAACTGTGTAAAATGGACAAATATCTAGTAGTCCCTTGTCCCTGTATACACTGATGCGTTTCCGATCCCTAAGAGGGTGGCGGATATTGTTGCTAGGGAGTGGGAGAGACCAGGTGTAACCTTTGTTCCCCCCCTATCTTTAAGAAAATGTTCCCCATAACTGATCCCAGGCGGGACGCGTGGCAGACGGTCCCTAAGGTAGAGGGGGCAGTTTCGACACTAGCCAAGCGCACAACCATCCCAATTGAAGACAGTTGTGCTTTTAAAGATCCTATGGATAAAAAGTTAGAAGGTTTACTAAAGAAAATATTTGTTCAACAAGGTTTCCTTCTCCAACCGATTGCCTGCATTATTCCTGTAACTACTGCAGCGGCTTTTTCGTTTGAGGCTCTGGAGGAGTCGCTCCAGAGGGAGACTTCATTTGACGAAGTCATGGATAGAATTAATGCTCTAAAACTGGCTAATTCTTTTATCACAGATGCCGCTTTGCAATTAGCTAAGTTAGCGGCGAAAAATTCTGGTTTCGCCATTATGGCGCGCAGATCGCTTTGGCTCAAGTCATGGTCGGCCGACGTTTCGTCCAAATCAAAATGACTAAATATCCCTTTCAAGGAAAGACCCTTTTTGGGCCCAAGTTGAAAGAGATTATTTTGGATATCACCGGGGGAAAGGGCCATGCTCTCCCGCAAGATAGGCCTTTTAAGGCTAAAAACAAGGCTAATTTTTGTTCCTTTCGCAACTTCAGGAGCGGTCCTGCTTCAACCTCTGCAACCACAAAGCAAGAGGGTATAGCTTCACAGCCCAAGGCAACCTGGAAGCCTTTGCAGGGCCGGAATAAGGGTAAACAGACCAAGAAGCCTGCAGCTGCTACTAAGACAGCATGAAGGGGTAGCCCCCGATCCGGGACCGGATCTGGTAGGGGGCAGACTCTCTCTTCGCTCAGGCTTGGGTGAGAGATGTTCCCGATCCCTGGGCATTAGAGATCGTTACTCAGGGATATCTTCTAGAATTCAAGGACTCCCCTCTAAGGGGAAGGTTCCACATTTCTCGTCTTGTCTACAGACCAGACAAAGAAAGAGGCGTTCTTACGCTGTGTAGAAGATCTACTCAAGATGGGAGTGATATATCCAGTCCCAATTACAGAACAAGGACTGGGTTTTTACTCAAACCTGTTTGTGGTTCCAAAAAAGGAAGGAACTTTCAGGCCAATCCTGGATCTAAAAATTCTAAACAAATTCCTAAGAGTTCCATCATTCAAGATGGAGACCATTCGAACAATCTTACCTATGATCCAGGAAGGTCAATATATGACTACCGTGGATCTAAAGGATGCGTACCTACATATTCCTATCCACAAAGATCATCATCAGTTCCTAAGGTTCGCCTTTCTGGACAAGCATTACCAGTTCGTGGCCCTTCCCTTCGGGTTGGCCACCGCTCCCAGAATTTTCCCAAAAGTGCTAGGGTCCCTTCTGGCGGTACTAAGACCGCGGGGCATTGCAGTAGCACCTTATCTGGACGACATCTTAATACAGGCGTCGTCTTTTCCCAGAGCCAAGGCTCATACGGAGATTGTTCTGGCCTTTCTAAGGTCTCACGGGTGGAAGGTGAACATCGAAAAAAGTTCTCTGTCCCCGCTCACAAGGGTTTCTTTTCTGGGAACATTAATAGACTCGGTAGAAATGAAAATATTTCTGACAGAGGTCAGAAAGTTAAAGCCTTTAACTACTTGCCGAGTTCTTCATTCCATTCCTCGGCCATCTGTAGCTCAGTGCATGGAGGTAATCGGATTGATGGTAGCGGCAATGGATATAGTCCCTTTTGCTCGAATACATCTCAGACCACTGCAACTGTGCATGCTCAAACATTGGAATGGAGATTATGCAGATTTGTCTCTTCAAATACAACTGGACCAGAAGACCAGAGATTCTCTTCTCTGGTGGTTGTCTCAGGATCACCTGTCTCACAGAATGTGCTCCCGCAGACCGGAGTGGATCATTGTAATGACCGACGCCAGTCTGTTAGGCTGGGGTGCGGTCTGGGACTCCCTGAAAGCTCAGGGCCTATGGTCTCGGGAAGAGTCTCTTCTCCTGATAAACATTTTGGAACTGAGAGCGATATTCAACACGCTTCAGGCATGGCCTCAACTAGCGGCGGCCAAATTCATCAGATTTCAGTCGGACAACATCACGACTGTAGCGTACATCAATCATCAGGGGGGAACAAAGAGTACCCTAGCGATGAAGGAAGTAACCAAAATAATCAGGTGGGCGGAGGATCACTCCTGCCATCTATCTGCAATTCACATCCCAGGAGTAGACAACTGGGAGGCGGATTTTCTAAGTCGTCAGACTTTTCACCCGGGGGAGTGGGAACTCCACCCGGAGGTTTTTGCTCAGCTGACCCAGTCTTCCAACTTCCGCTCTACGGATCCAGGTCCAGAGACCCCAAGGCGGCATTGATAGATGCTCTAGTAGCGCCTTGGTCCTTCAATCTGGCTAATGTCTTTCCACCGTTTCCCCTTCTCCCTCGTCTGGTAGCCAGAATCAAACAGGAGAAGGCTTTGGTAATTCTGATAGCGCCTGCGTGGCCACGCAGGACTTGGTATGCAGACCTAGTCGACATGTCATCTGTCCCACCATGGACACTGCCAACGAGGCAGGATCTTCTAATACAGGGTCCATTCAAGCATCCAAATCTAGTTTCTCTGCGGCTGACTGCTTGGAGATTGAACGCTTAATTCTATCTAAGCGTGGTTTCTCTGAATCAGTTATAGATACTCTGATCCAGGCCAGAAAGCCTGTCACCAGGAAAATTTACCATAAGATATGGCGGAAATATCTGTGTTGGTGTGAATCAAAGGGTTACTCAGGGAGTAAGATTAGAATTCCAAGGATATTGTCTTTTCTCCAAGAAGGATTGGAGAAAGGTTTGTCAGATAGTTCCTTAAAGGGACAGATATCTGCTCTGTCTATCCTTTTACACAAGCGTCTGGCAGCGGTACCAGACGCTGAAGCGTTTGCTCAGGCTTTAGTCAGAATCAAGCCTGTCTATAAACCTGTGGCTCCGCCATGGAGTCTAAATTTAGTTCTTTCAGTTCTTCAAGGGGTTCTGTTTGAACCTTTACATTCCATAGATATTAAGTTATTATCTTGGAAAGTTTTGTTTTTGGTAGCTATATCTTCTGTTCGAAGAGTTTCAGAATTGTCTGCTTTGCAGTGTAATTCACCCTATCTGGTGTTCCATGCAGATAAGGTAGTTTTGCGTACCAAACCTGGTTTTCTTCCTAAAGTTGTTTCTAATAGGAATATTAACCAGGAAATCATTGTTCCTTCCCTGTGTCCTAATCCATCTTCAAAGAAGGAACGGCTTTTACACAATCTTGATGTGGTTCGTGCCTTAAAATTCTATTTACAAGCAACTAAAGATTTCAGACAAACATCATCCTTGTTTGTTGTCTATTCTGGTAAGAGGAGAGGTCAGAAAGCGACTGCTACCTCTCTTTCCTTCTGGCTGAAAAGCATCATCCGATTGGCTTATGAGACTGCTGGGCAGCAGCCTCCTGAACGAATTACAGCTCATTCCACCAGAGCTGTGGCTTCCACATGGGCTTTCAAGAATGAGGCTTCTGTTGAACAGATTTGTAAGGCAGCGACTTGGTCTTCACTGCATACTTTTGCCAAATTTTACAAATTCGATACTTTTGCTTCTTCGGAGGCTATTTTTGGGAGAAAGGTTTTACAAGCAGTGGTGCCTTCCGTTTAGGTTACCTGTCTTGTTCCCTCCCTTCATCCGTGTCCTAAAGCTTTGGTATTGGTAACCCACAAGTAAGGATGAATCCGTGGACTGGATACACCTTGCAAGAGAAAACAGAATTTATGCTTACCTGATAAATTACTTTCTCTTGCGGTGTATCCAGTCCACGGCCCGCCTTGGCAATTAAGTCAGGTTAAAATGTTTTGTTTAAACTACAGTCACCACTGCACCCTATGGTTTCTCCTTTTCTCCTAACCTTTGGTCGAATGACTGGGGGGTGGAGCTAGGGGGGGAGCTATATGGACAGCTTTGCTGTGTGCTCTCTTTGCCACTTCCTGTAGTGAATGACAATATCCCACAAGTAAGGATGAATCCGTGGACTGGATACACCGCAAGAGAAAGTAATTTATCAGGTAAGCATAAATTCTGTTTTTCTAATAAAATTACTGGAACATTCTGAATGACATAAAGCAGCTTTGGAAGGAGAACCATTTTAAATAGTGCTGATTGACCAGAAATTGATAGCGGTAGATTATGCCAAGTTTTAAGTTTTTCTTTAATGTAGGTAAGCATCGGAGTTATATTTATTTTATATAGGTCTCCCAAGTTAATCGGGATATAAATCCCTAAATATTTAAAAGATTCTGTAACCACTCTGAAAGGGATATTTAAGGTAAGACTAGTGTTTTTCCTGAGCCAAAGTATTTCGGATTTTGATGCGTTTACCTTGTAGCCTGAAAAGGAGCCAAAATGGTCAGTTATTTGAAGAAGTTTTGGTATGTTTAGCTCAGATATATGAGTAGATCATCAGCATATAATCCAATTTTTATTTCATGCTTTCGGATTTTTATGCCATCAAGACACTTTCTTATCATAATTGCCAAAAGTTCAATAGCTACATCAAAGAGAAGCGGGGAGAGAGGACAACCCTGGCGCGTGCCCCTATTCAGTGCAATCGAGGGGGAGATGGTATTATTTATTATCAGTCTTGTATACGATTGATTATGTAAGTTTTCTATAAATTTGGGGAGATTGCCTCTGATCCCAAATTTTGTTAGAGAGCTTATTATGTGTTTAAAAATTACAGAGTCAAATGCCTTTTCTGCGTCAATTGACAGGATAGCCAGATCCGGGAGGTCCTCTCTCCCCTGCCACCAATGCAGGCAATTTCTGAATATATTCCATTGTAACAAGTAGTTCCCTAATTTTTGCCGCAGAGTTACGTTTGTTCAGGAATCCGGCTTGGTCCGTGTGAATTATTTTCGCTAGGATAGTCTGGAGTCTAGATGCTAAAATTGAGGACATAATTTTATAGTCTGAGTTTAATAAGGCAATTGGTCTATATGATTCCTTTTGCGTAGGATCTTTCCCACCTTTTAGAATCAGAGTCGATAATGAGGAGGAGAAAGAGGGTAAGACCGGTTTACCATTGATAAAGATATCATTGTACAGATTGCCCAGATAGGGTACTATCTCTGCTGATAAAATCTTATAAAACTCATTGGGTAGGCCATCTCTGACTTCAGTAGCTGCTTCCAATTATGTATTTAGATTCAATTTTAAACAACTTTCTCATTTACTTATATTCTCTAATTTGCTTCATTCTCTTTGTATTCTTTTTTGAAAAGTATACTTAGATAGGCTCAGGAGCTGAGAGCTAGATGCTGATTGGTGGCTGCACATGTATACCTCTTGCCATTGGCTTACCGATGTGTTCAGATAGCTCCCAGTAGTGCATTGCTGCTCCTTTAACCCAGGATACCAAGGAATAAAGCAACATTGATAGTAATAGTAAATTGGAAAGTTGTTTAAAAATCTGTCTTTCTAAATCATGAAATCATTTTTTTGGGTTTCAAGTCTCTTTAACTGTTTAACCCCCACAAAAGGGCTGACGAGTCACTGGTGATAAAATGATTGTCAGTATTGACTGTAAAAATAGCAGTGTTCTTTGCCAAGAGATAGAAATTTCCACAAGTGCACTAGTGACAAAGTAGTAAAAAAAATTGCATTTTCCTATAGTAACATATATTTTTTTCTGGCTGGTAAACCATACAGTACTTTTATTAATTTGTTTATTACGTATTTCTTATAGAAGTGTGACAGAGAAATTCCGTTCTGTAGACGATGCATTTCGGAGACAGCTGGAGTCCATTCTGGCAGCTCACCAGGCTGAGCTTATTAAACTGTCAAGGGATAAGCAAAGGGAAGTTGATTCTGCAAATGAAAAGGTAAGTATATGCCTTGTACCAAGCAATAGATAGATTATATAATGATGATCATACTAAGTAGAGTGAAATGTGTGGCAGTGATGCTAAAGCTATATCCAAATGAAAAATCTTTGCATCACGTATACATGTGTTAAGTAATGTTTGATAGTGTATATAAACAATTTTATTAGGGTGGGCATAGTTCTCCAGCAGGCAGCACTGAAGATATAATGTTGCCCACCAGTAATTTTTACCTGACCCTCCACTTCTCCAAACTGGTCACTTACATACAATCATATTCAGAACTGATGAATATATAGTCTTCTGGCCTTCTGAGGTAGTTACAGTCTCTTTTCAAGAGTCTGAATGTGGCAATAGTTTCACATATATTACCCTTACTGTCTATGCCAGTTAGGTTTTTGACAAACTGGAGTTAAGTAGGCTTTGTCTGAAGTTTGTTTACAGGTGAAGAAAGAGGTTTTACCCTTGTTCATCACACTCTACTGCAGGGGTCCAATCATTTTTTTGACCATAAGAACCATGCTTGCACCTGTATAGGATCAGGATCATGCTAGGCTGGCACCCCAGTATACTTTTAATTAGGTAATTCCCAGGAGAATTATGCACTGCAACCTCTTTGAAGATGCCCCTTCCTAATGTCCCACAATTAGGAATATTTTAAGGTGGCATCTCAGTGTACTCTCATTGTCTCTGCTCCATAATATATCTTGATAATCATGGTTTATGTTCCTTTATATTGGCAGGAATACAGGATATGGATTTATATGAATGCCTTGATATAATCTCTAAAAGCTTCTTTATGTATCAGTTTCACTGGGGTTTTTTGTTTTCTTATCTCAGAAGGCAGAGGGTCCTGGTCTATGTGCTATCCCAGTAGAGAAAATAAATCATCTACTAGTGTGAAAAGGTGTGTCCCTTAATTAATAGTAAAGACTAATAATTGGAATAATTCTTTAGACTCTCTTCTTAAGAGTTGTAATTTGAAAAGTGCCTCTAATACTGTGCTGGTTTCTCTTATAGAATTAGGAGGAAAGGTGTAAATTGTATTTATTTTTTTGCATTCAAAGTTTAATGTAAAAGGTAGTTAATATATAAATGACATAATGTTGTAATTTCTTTTTCCTGTCTCTAAGAATCTTGAAGGTGTAAATTTTAAGTTACCATTTTACAAATGTGTTTGTGATTGCAGATTTAAGGGGAATATTTAAATTATATGGTTTGATTCCAATCTATCAGATTGTGTTTATCTGCAGTTTTCTGGCTCCAGATACTTTTTCTCTTGTAAGATGTATAGAGTCCACGGATTCATCCATACTTGTGGGATATTCTCCTTCCCTACAGGAAGTGGCAGAGAGAGCACCCACAGCAGAGCTGTCTATATAGTTCCTCCCTTAGCTCCACCCCCCAGTCATTCTCTCTCTGCCTGCTTAACTGCTAGGAAGGGCAAAGTGAGTGTGGTGACTAAAAGATTTCCGTCAAACATCTTCATTGTTTGTTGTCTATTCTGGTAAGCGGAGAGGTCAAAAGGCTACGGCTACCTCTCTTTCTTTTTGGCTGCAAAGCATCATCCGTATGGCTTATGAGACTGCTGGCCAGCAGCCTCCTGAAAGAATTACTGCTCATTCTACTAGAGCAGTGGCTTCCACATGGGCTTTTAAACATGAGGCTTCTGTTGAACAGATTTGTAAGGCGGCGACTTGGTCTTCGCTTCATACTTTTTCCAAATTTTACAAATTCGATTCTTTTGCTTCTTCAGAGGCTATTTTTGGAGAAAGGTTCTACAAGCAGTGGTGCCTTCCGTTTAAGGAACCTGTCTTGTCCCTCCCTTCATCCGTTTCCTAAAGCTTTGGTATTGGTATCCCACAAGTATGGATGAATCAGTGGACTCTATACATCTTACAAGAGAAAACAGAATTTATGCTTACCTGATAAATTTCTTTCTCTTGTGATGTATCGAGTCCACGGTCCGCCCTGTCTATTTAAGACAGGTAGTATATTTTTATTTAAAAAACTTCAGTCACCACTGCACCCTATAGTTTCTCCTTTTTCTTCCTAGCCTACGATCGAATGACTGGGGGGTGGAGCTAAGGGAGGAGCTATATAGACAGCTCTGCTGTGGGTGCTCTCTCTGCCACTTCCTGTAGGGAAGGAGAATATCCCATAAGTATGGATGAATCCGTGGACTGGATACATCACAAGAGAAAGAAATGTATCAGGTAAGCATAAATTCTGTTTTTTCATAAAGTGGTGAAAGTCCACAAGCACATGTGGGATTATACACCAGCCCACTAGGAGGAGAATAAAAATACCCAACATTCCATTAGCTTTAATCCCTCCAGCTTCCCTTATCACCTCAGTCTTATTTTTTGCCTCCACGGGAGGTGAAAATTTGAAGTGCTTCAGATTCTTTGTTGATAGTTCTGAGACCTATTTGAAAACAATTACCCCCCCCCCCCCTCAAAGAGCCAGGAATAGGACAAAAGGGTGTATAGGAGTACAATAGGCAGTGAGAGTAATTCTGTCTTTACGACTTACCTGCCACATGTGTTTCTGGGATTTATCCTGCACCCTCCTCCTGTTGGCCTCGTTGTTGTACTCCTGACTCAGATCCTGGGTCAGTATCCTCTATCTAGGATGGGCTACTCTACTAGAATCCGGTCTCCTGCATCTAGGGAAGCACGGTAAAGTGGTTGCTGCCAGGTAAGTACACTGCTGCACTTATACTAGCAGGTAGTGCATCATACAAAAGGAACTAAACTACCTAACACAGAGAGGGAGCACAGGAGACAGTGTTTCTTCATTTATATATTAAGGGTATTTAAAGGGAAATGAAACCCAAATATTTTCTTTCATGATTTAGGTAGAACATACAATTTTAAACAACGTTCCAGTTTACTTCTATTATCAAATTTGTTTTATTTTCTTGGTATCATTTGTTGAATGAGCAGCAATGCACTTCTGGTTTCAAACTGAAGACATGAGTGAGCCAATGACAATCGGTATATATATGCAGCCACCAATCAGCAGCTAGAACTTAGGTTCTGAGCTTTCCTAGATAAACCTTTCAGCAAAGGATAACGAGAAAAGGAATCAAATTAAATAATTGAAGTAAATTGGAAAGTTTTTTTTTAATTGTATGTTCAGTCTAAACCATGAATGTTTAATTATGACTTTACTGTCACTTTAAGAAAGACTCAGATACAGAAGCTTAAACACCTTTTCACTTGGAATCTTTGTAGGGATCTTTCCTTAGTGCAGCCCTACCGCTTGTGATGCTGTTTTTTTTCCCTTTATTATGCAGGAGGGCTATGTTTTTAGTTATTGTATGTTTTTACATAACTGTTACAGCTTTTTTTTAATTTGTTTTGCTTCAGTGCCAGCACAACGGTCGTGCAACATTTCACTTTTTGGTGCCAGATCAATGTTCCCACCCTCTGTTTCTCTTAGAGTCAGTCACAGATTGGCAGCCGTCTTTGGCTAGTGCCTAGGATATCTAACCTGCTTGCTTTGTATTAGGAGGGTGTGAGCCATACGCTCCTTGCAACAGCAGTATGTGTATACATACTCCCTGACTCTTCATGCTTGTTCCACCCATATGCTGGAGCCTAGAGCACTGTTTACACAGCTTTCAGTGAGCATACACAGCCTCCTCTAAATCACAATACAGTACAGTCCACTAGATCTGTTGCTACTTCTTGTTGCAATTCATGTTTTTTTTTTTTTTTTCATGGATCCCACATGTGACAGCTTGTGGACTCTCACCACATTATGAAAGAAAACAAAAAATATGGTTACACGATTTAATTAATTTCGTTCACGTGATGAGAGTCCATGAGACACGTCCCAAATTTTTTATCATCATTTGGCGGCGAACATAAGATGGTGTTGAGAATAGAGTCTCCTAAACAGAAATATCAGGTGTAGCGTGTCTAGGAGAGGGGGGGGGGGATAAGAAGCAACTCGGATTTAGACAGATTGAGTTAGAGGTGGATCAAAGACATCCAAGAGGAAGTTTTTTAGATTTGGTTATTATAAGCATAAAAGTGGTACCCGAGCCCAAAGGAGGATTTATGTTTTCCAAGGATGGACATAAATATAGAAAAAAAACAAGATACCCAAGACAGAGCCTTGTAATGTTCCTACTGAGGAAGGCAAAATATCAGAAGTTATTCTGTTAAAGGAACCCCTAAATGAGCAGCTTGTTTTGGATGCCAAAAGAATGTAAGATTTGTAAAGAGAGGATGGTCAACTGTGTCAAAAGCAGCAGATAGATCCAGAAGTAAGAAGTAGTGATGACACCATTATATAATATTGTTTTGGATATTGGCAGGTTCAGCCATGCGATGTATAGACAATGACTTCAGCAATTACAATCAACCCAACCACAAGTTATCGACTAAATATCTACAACAAAATGGGCACATCGAATTAAAGGCACTTGATAAAGTTCAAGAACAGCCTTTTCTACATGTTTGTGAGTATTCCAAGATGATTTGGAATTAATCTGTTATGTGCAATACACTTTGAAATGGCCACTGACACCATTGTAGATGTATATATGAATATATGGTCTAGATTAATTAAACCTATATTCACAGCTATTGTACACTCCTACGTAGTGGGCAGGATGAAATGTCGTTTTGCAATCCCGTTCTTACTATCTTTCTTTGTATTTCATACTTGCATTTTCACAATTGCAAGTTATAGTATGTTCGTCTTCTTAAATGAGATTTGTATTATCAGGGTTTAACCATTTATTGTTCCACCTTGTTTATGGTCAATCGAGATTGTTTGAACAGGTTTTTACAGTAAACAAAGGTTCCAAAAACGTGTTTTGAATAAGCACGACTTGCAATATCTATAACCTTGTGTTACCATAGTCTTACAGTAAAAGATATCCAACAGAGAAGTTTGGAACATTTGCTGATTTACAGTATGAGAACTTTTAATCCCTTGCACCAACACAACATATATACAGTTGTGCTCATACGTTTACATACCCTGGCAGAATTTATAATTTCTTGGCCATTTTTCAGAGAATATGAATGATAACACAAAAACTTTTCTTTGACTCATGGTTAGTGATTGACTGAAGCCATTTATTATCAATCAACTGTGTTTACTCTTTTTAAATCATAATGACAACATAAACTACCCAAATGACACTGAACAAAAGTTTATATACCCTGGTGATTTTGGCCTGATAACATGCACACAAGTTGACACAAAGGGGTTTGAATGGCTATTAAAGGTAACCATCCTCACCTGTGATCTGTTTTCTTGTAATTAGTGTGTGTGTATAAAAGGTCAATTGGTTTCTGGACTCCTGTCAGACCCTTGCATCTTTTATCCAGTGCTGCACTGACATTTCTGGATTCTTAGTCATGGCAAAAGCAAAAGAATTGTCAAAGGATCTGCTGGAAAAGGTGGTTGAACTGTATAAAACAGGAAAGGGATATAAAAAGATATCCAAGGAATTGAGAATGCCAATCAGCAGTGTTTCAACTCTAATCAAGAAGTGGAAAATAAGGGGTTCTGTTGAAACCAAACCACAGTCAGGTAGACCAACTCAAATTTCAGCCACAACTGCCAGGAAAATTGTTCAGGATGCAAAGAAAACCCCACAAATAACATCAGGTGAAATACAGGACTCTATGAAAACATGTGGTGTGGCTGTTTCAATTTGCACAATAAAGGAGGCACTTGAAGAAAGATGGGCTGCAGGGTCGAGTCGCCAGAAGAAAGCCATTGCTATGCAAATGCCACAAAGTATCCCGCTTACAATACGCCAAAAAGCACAGAGACAAGCCTCAAACCTTTTGGCACAAAGTCATTTGGAGTGATGAGACCAAAATTTCAGCTTTTTCGCCACAACCATAAACGCTACATTTGGAGATGAGTCAACAAGGTCTATGATGAAAGGTACACCATTCCTACTGTGAAAAACGGAGGTGGATCACTGATGTTTTGGGGATTTGTGATCTACAAAGGCACAGGAAATTTGGTCAGAATTGATGGCAAGATGAATGCAGTATGTTATCAAAAAATACTGGAGGAAAATTTGCATTCATCAGCCCGGAAGCTGCATGGGACGTACTTGGACATTCCAACATGACAAAGATCCTAAACACAAGGCCAAGTCGACCTTCATTGGCAACAGCAGAATAAAAACTTTTGATCACAGTTATTTGGGTAGTTTCTGTTATCATTATGATTTAAAAAGAGTAAACAAGTAAACACAGTTGAACCATGAGTGAAAGAAAAGTTTTTGTGCTATCATTCATATTCTCTGAAAAATGGCCAAGAAATCATAAATTCTGCCAGGGTATGTAAACTTAGGAGCACAACTGTGTGTGTGTATATGTGTGGGTGTGTATATATATATATATATATATATATATATATATATGTCACAGCTTCAGGAAGCTCCAGCAGTCTTGGTTGTAGAGTTACAGCGGAGAGCTTCTCTTCATGACCTCCAGGCATCAGTCTTCATATGGTAACTGAGTACAATAGGTGCTCCGTTACCATATGAAGGCAAATTGGCAGATTGTTACAGACAGTGACACGGTCTGTGTCACTGTTCATAACGATCTCCGTAAGTGCCGGTGGGAAGGAGGGGGAGGCAGGTGGGTGTGGGTAGGGATGCTTGGGGCCCTACGCTACAGTAAATAAAGTTTGGAAGGGGAGGATGGGAAGCTACACTGTGGCAAAAGGGTTGAATGGGAGGGGGGCGACATATCTAATGATCACGGAGAGGGGGGAGGTAGGGGGCACCACTAGACTACAGAAAAAAATCTAAAATATACATAAACTGTGGCAGAGAGCTGCCCGTACCTAAGATACCCGACACTAGTAGGGGGAGAGAGTTAAACAGCTGTTTGGGGGGAATCAGGACGGTAGGAAGTTTGAACCCTTCCTTACAGGGCAGGGGGGAAAAATAATTTCTTTTAGAAGATACGATGAGTCCACGGATTTCATCCTTGTGGGATATCGCCTCCTGGTCAGCAGGAGGAGGCAAAGAGCACCACAGCAGAGCTGTATATAGCTCCTCCCCTCCCTCCCACCCCAGTCATTCTCTTTGCCTGTGTTAGTGATAGGAAGAGGTAAAATGAGGTGTTAGTTAGATTCTTTAATCAAGAGTTTATTATTTTTAAAATGGTACCAGTTAGTGCTATTTTACTATAGGGTGTAGCCATATTCCTTGTCAACCTCTAGAGTAGAGCTACAGGGGGCTTTAGAGCAATGGGAACTGGTGGGACTTAACTCTCACTGCGCCTCCCATGTTAGTGCTGCCCTTCAGATGCGGATGGTCTTAGCAGATATTAACTATGGCCCTTCTGTGTCCACAGAGCTGCAGGAGGGAGAAGACCTCTTGATGCTGTGAGACTTCTCATGCTGTCGCTCAGCACAGAGGTAAGTGCAGTCTTTTACTTTCTGGGACACTTGCTACCTTAGAATGGACTTTGCACTTCTGATCTGTTGGGGAACAAGGGCTCTCTGGGTAGGGCTGCTTTCTGTAACAGTGTGTGAGAGTTTTCATGGGAATGTCAACCGACACAAGATGTTTACATTATGGAGCTAATATATTTATTTGGCCTAATGTATGTTAACAGGATGGGGCTTGTATAGGTCACTGCTATAGTGTGCTTATACGTTTTGATGCTGGGAGTGTGTTACCAGAGTCTTGCTATAAGACTCTGGTTTACGGCTGTGTTTTGTTTTATGATCCGGTCTTTTTGAGACTTCTGTTAGGGAAGCGGATTTTCAATGGCCGATGCGACGCCCATGATGGGCGGGTCTTCCTTTGTCTCGTTTGCCTTTCGTTGCCGCGCAGAGTTTATCATTGCGGAAGTCCCAGCTGCTGAAGATCACTCTGCGAATAATGCCACGACTGCATGGATGAAAGTTAAGCAAGCGGTTTTTGGCGTTTGTGAGCTACATTCCGGTTCAGTTCCTAAGTGTGGTCGGAGGACCGTAGGGGCAAGTAGGCACCTCAGCAGAGCTGTTGTGGCGAGGTGCTAGATTATATTTCATCCTAATGGTACTTTTTTCAGTGTAACTGACATATGTTAATACTTTTTTATTTTTAAAGGCACAGTATCTGGTCAGGTTTAAAATATTCTGATGGATTTTTTAGTCGGTGCTGATATTTATATACTGTTTGGCTATAAATTGAAAGCCTGTAATTTAAAGACCAAATTGCTTCTTGCTTTCTATTGTCATGGATTCAGGTGATATCCAGACTGTATTATGTTCTATGTGTTTGGATGCCACTGTGGAACCTCCTGCTCATTTTTGTCCCTCATGCATTGAGAGGGCCTTACATTTTAGAGACAAAATTATTTTTGACAAATTTTTGCCTAAGGCGGATGCTTCTCAAGAGTCTACAGATGAGATGCAGAGTATGCTGCAGCTTTCTCCCCAGGCGTCACAGCCCTTAACGCCCGCTCAAGCGGGACCTTGTATTTCACCAGTTTTTGCAGCTTTTACATTTAAAGACATAGCTGCAGTGATGTCCTCTACACTTTCTGATGCATTAGCTAATTTTCTTATATTGCACAGCAAGCGTTCAAGACAGGACAACTTCGTAGTCAATTCAGCCTCTGATACTATGATGGCGATTGCGGAAGTACCCTCCCGGGGTTCTGAGTTGGAGGGTACTGAGGTACTCTCCGAAGGTGAACTTTCTGAATCAGGGAGTATTTTACCTCTGACTGATTCTGATGTATTTTCTTTCAGGTTTAAGCTTGAGCACCTCCGTTTATTACTGAGGGAGGTGTTGGTTACTCTGGATGATTGTGACTCAATAGTGGTCCCTCCAGAAAAATTGAGTAAGTTGGACAGATACTTGGAAGTTCCATCTTATATGGATATCTTTCCAGTCCCAAAGAGGACTTCAGAGATTATTGCAAAAGAATGGGAGAGACCAGGTATTCCCTTCTCTCCTTCTCCAGTTTAAAAAAAAATGTACCCTATAGCCTACGCTATTAGAGATTCTTGGCAGATGGTCCCTAAAGTTGAGGGTGCTGTTTCTACTATGGCCAAGCGTACTACTATTCCTATTGAGGATAGTTGTGCATTTAAGGACCCTATGGATAAGGAATTGGATGCTCTCCTTAAGAAAATTTACGTTCATCAGGGATTCCTGTTGCAACCTGCGGCTTGCATTGTCACAGTCACCAGTGCGGCCGCTTATTGGTTTTATGCTCTGGAAGAGTCTCTTAAGACTGAGGCTCATTTGGAAGAGATACAGGATCAGATTAAAGCTCTTAAATTAGCTAATTTGTTTTTCTCTTGTTAAGTGTATCCAGTCCACGGATCATCCATTACTTATGGAATATATTCTCCTTCCCAACAGGAAGTTGCAAGAGTCCACCCACAGCAAAGCTGCTATATAGCTCCTCCCCTAACTGCCATATTCAGTCATTCTCTTGCAAGCCTCAACATAGATAGGAGGTCGTGAGAGTCTGTGGTGATTTATACTTAGTTTATTCTTCAATCTAAAGTTTGTTATTTTTAAATGGCACCGGAGTGTGCTGTTTATCTCAGGCAGTATTTGGAAGAAGCACCTGCCTGCGTTTTTCTATGATCTTAGCAGACGTAACTGAGATCCATTTGCTGTTCTCACACATTCTGAGGAGTGAGGTACTTCAGAGGGGGAATGGCGTGCAGGTTTTCCTGCAGATAAGGTATGTGCAGTAAAATATTTTTCTAGGAATGGAATTGACTAAGAAACTACTGCTGATACCGAAGTAATGTAAGTAAAGCCTTAAATGCAGCGATAGCGACTGGTATCAGGCTTATTAATAGAGATACATACTCTTATAAAAATGTGTTTTAAAACGTTTGCTGGCATGTTTAATCGTTTTTTTAACATACATTGGTGATAACACTGTAATGTTGGTATAGCCTTAAATGCAGTAAAAGCGACTGGTATCAGGCTTATTAATAGAGATACATACTCTTGTAAAAATGTGTTTTAAAACGTTTGCTGGCATGTTTAATCGTTTTTTAACATATGTTTGGTGATAAAACTTATTGGGGCCTAAGTTTTTTCCACATGGCTGGCTTAAATTTTGCATAGAAACAGTTAACTGAAGCTTCCCACTGTTGTAATATGAGTGGGAGGGGCCTAATTTAGCGCTTTTTTGCGCAGTTAAAATTACAAAATGAATTATCCAGATTCCCTCAGCAGTCCCATGAATACTACAGGACATTTCTAAAGGGCTAAAAAGACTTCCAAAATCGTTTATAGGGAAGGTAATCCACAGCTCTGCTGTGGCAGTTTTGTTGTGTCTGTTTTTAAAAACGTCTATGTCGTTTTTTTTATCTGTTTTTTGCATTAAGGGGCTAATCATCCATTTGCAAGTGGGTGCAATGCTCTGTTACCTTATTACATGTACTGTAAAAATTTCGTTTGTTTTACTGCCTTTTTTCACTGTTTTTCAAATTTTGACAAAATTTGTTTCTCTTAAAGGCACAGTAACGTTTTATATATTTGCTTGTTTACTTGATTTAAAGTGTTTTCCAAGCTTATTCGTCCCATTATTAGTCTGTTCTAACATGTCTGACATAGAGGAAGCTCTGTGTTCATTATGTTTTAAGGCCATGGTGGAACCCCATCTTAGAATGTGTACCAGATGTACTGATTTCATGTTAAACAATAAAGATCATTTTTTGTCTTTAAAAACATTATCACCAGAGGATTCTGTCGTGGGGGTAGTTGTGCCGACTAACTCTCCCCACGTGTCAGACCTTTTGACTCCCGCTTTAGGGACTCACGCTCAAATGGCGCCAAGTACATCAAGGGTACCCATAGCGTTTATTTTACCAGGGGATTCTGTCGAGGGGAAAGTTATGCCGATTAACTCTCCCCACGTGTCAGACCCTTCGACTCCCGCTTCAGGGACTCACGCTCAAATGGCGCCAAGTACATCAAGGGCGTCCATAGCGTTTATTTTACAAGACATGGCAAAGGTGGTGAATAATACTCTGGCAGCAGTATTAGTCAGACTACCTGAAATTAAAGGAAAGCAGATAGCTCTGGGGGTAGATACAGAGCATACAGACGCTTTAAGAACCATGTATGATACTACCTCACAATATGCTTAGTCTGTGGGTGATTTTTTTTTTTTTTTTTTTGACTCAGGGAAGATGACTTAACCTGATTCTGATATTTCTACATTTAAAATTTATGCTTGAGAACCTCCACTTGTTGCTCAGGGAGGCTTTGGCTGCTCTGAATGAATGTGTACAATCGCAGGGCCAGAGAAATTGTGTAGACTGGATAAATAATATGCAGTGCCGGTGTGTACTGATGTTTTTCCAATACCTAAAGAGGTTTACTAAAAAAAAAAATTTTTAATAAGGAATGGGATAGACCAGGTGTGCCATTCTCTTCCCCTCCTATTTTTTAGAAGAATGTTTTCTAATAGTTACCACCACGGGACTTCTGGCAGACAGTTCCTAAGGTGGAGAGAAGAGTTTCTACTCTAGCTAAGCGTACCACTACCTCTGGCGAGGACAGTTGTGCTTTTTAGATCCAATGGATAAAAAATGTTTATTCAACAGGGTTTTATCCTGCAGCCCCTTGCATACATTGCTTCTGTCACTGCTACTGCAGCGTTCTGGGTTGAGTCTCTTGATGAGGCTTTACAGTTAGCGACTCCATTGGATGAATATATTTGACAAGCTTATGCTAGCCAATTCCTTTGTTTTCTGATACCTTTGTTCATTTGACTAGACTAACGGCTAAGAATTCTGTTTTTTACTATACTGGCGCACAGAGCGCTATGGCTTATATCATGGTCAGCTGTCGTGACTTTAATAAATAAGCTACTTAACTTCCCTTCAAGGGGCAGACCCTATTCGGGCCTGGTTTGAAGGAGATTATTACTTATATCACTGGAGGAAAAGGTCATGCCCTTCCTCAGGATAGGAATCAAGGGCCAAAAAAGGTCTAATTTTCGTGCCTTTTAAAACTTCAGGGCAGGTGTGGCATCCACTTCCTCTAAGGCAAAACAAGAGGGAATTTTTGCTCAGTCCAAGGCGGTCTGGAGACAATTGGATCTGGAACAAAGATAAGCAGGCCAAGGAGCCTGCTGCTGCCTCTAAGGCAGCATGAAGGAACGGACCCCTATCCGGTAACGGATCCTATAGGGGGCAGACTTTCATTCTTCGCCCGGGCGTGGGCAAGAGATGCCCAGGATCCCTAGGCATTGGAATTTATATCCCAGAGATATCTTCTGGATTTCAAAGATTCCCCCCCAAAAAAAGGGGAGATTTCGCCTTTCACAATTATCTGCAAACCAGATAAAGAAGGAGGCATTCTTACATTGTGTATGAGATCCATCCAGTTCTAAGAGAGGAACAGGGACAGAGTTTTTACTCAAATCTGTTTGTGGTTCCCAAGGTGAGGGAATCTTCAGACCTATTTTGGATCTAAAGATCTTAAACAAATTCCTCAGAATTCCGTCATTTAAGATGGAAACTATTCGTACCATCTTAACTATGATCCAGGAGAGTCAATAGAGGACTACAATGGATTTGAAGGATGCTTATCCTCACATTGTGATGCATAAAGATCACCTTCGTTTTTCAGGTTTGCCTTTCTAGACAGGCATTACCAGTTTGTAGCTCTTTCCTTTGGGATATTTACAGCCCCAAGAATCTTTATGGAGGTTCTGGGGTCGCTTTGGCGGTCCTTAGGCCGCGGGGCATAGAAGTGGCCCCTTAGTTAGACGACATCCTGATACAGGCGTCAAACATCCAAATTGCCAAGTCTCATACGGACGTAGTACTGGCATTTCTGAGATCACATGGGTGGAAAGTGAACAAGGAAAGAGTTCTCTATCCCCAATCTCAAGGGTTTCCCTCCTAGGGACTCTGATAGATTCTATAGAAATTAAAATTTACCTGACGGAGTCCAGGTTGTCAAAGTTTCTAAATTTCTGCCGTGTTTTTCATCCCATCCGCGCCCTTCGGTGGCTCAGTACATGAATGAAATCGGCTTAATAGGTAGCGGCAAGGGACATAGTACCGTTTGCACGTCTACATTTCAGACCGCTGCAACTATGCATGCTCAGTCAGAGAAACGGGGATTACACAGATTTGTCCCCCTGTTGAACCTGGACCAAGAGACCAGAGATTCTCTTCTCTGGTGACTATGTCGGGTCCATCTGTCCAAGGGTATGACCTTCCGCAGGTCAGATGGGACAATTGTTACAATGGATGCCAGCCTTTTAGGTTGGGATGCAGTCTGGAACTCCCTGAAGGCTCAGGGATAGTGGACTTAGGAGGAGACCCTCCTTCTAATAACTATTCTGGGAGCGATATTCCATGCTCTTCAGACTTGGCCTCAGTTAGCAACTCTGAGGTACATAGTCGGACAATATACACGACTGTGGCTTACATCAGCCATCAAGGGGGAACAGAAGTTCCCTAGTGATGTTAGAAGTCTTACAATAATTCACTGGACAGAGACTCACTCTTGTCTATCAGCTATCCATATCCCAGGTGTTGAGAACTGGGAGGTGGATTTTCTAAGTCGTCAGACTTTTCTTCCGGGGGAGTGGGATTTCCTCCGGAGGTCAAGACCAAGCAGGAGAGGGCTTTGGTGTTTTTGACAGCGCCTGCGTAGCCACGCAGGACCTGGTATGCAGATCTGGTGGACATGTCATCCTTTCCATCACGGTCTCTGCTTCTGAGACAGGTCCCTCTACCTCAGGGTCCTTTCAACCATTTAAATAGAATCAATCTGAGATGGACTGCCTGGAGACTGAACGCTTGATGTTATCAAAGCATGGCTTCTCCGAGTCAATCATTGATACCTTAAATACAGACATGAAAGCCTGTCTCTAGGAAAATTGAACATAGATATGGTGTAAATATCTGATTGTTATGAATCCAAGGGTTACTCATGGAGTAAAGCCTGGATTCCCAGGATATTATCTTTTCTCCAAGATGTTTTTGAGAAAAGGGTTGTCAGCTAATTCCTTAAAAGGGACAGATTTTTACTCTGTCTATTTTTTTTTGCACCAGCGTCTGGCAGGTATTCTAGACGTTCAGGCATTTGGTCAGGCTTTGGTTAGATCCAAGCCTGTGTTTAAAACTGTTGCTCCACCATGGAGCTTAAACCTGGTTCTTAAGGCTCTTCAAGAAGTTCCGTTTGAACCTTTTTTGTTCCATAGATATCAATCTTTATCTTGGAAAGTTCCTTTTGGGTAGCTATTTCCTCGACTCGTAGAGTCTCCAAGTTATCTGTGTTACAATGTGATTCTCCTTATCTGGTCCTTCGTATGGATAAGGTAGTCCTGCGTACCAACCTGGGTTTTTTCCTACGGTGGTATCTAACAAGAACATCACTCAAGAGATAGTTGTTCCATGCTTGTATCCTAATCCTTCCTCAAAGAAGGAACGTCTATTACACAATATTGGACGTGGTTTGTGCTTTAAAGTTTTACTTACAAGTTACTACAGTTTTCATCATACGTTCACCTTGTTTGTTGTCTATTCTGGACAGAGGAGAGGTCAAAAGACTTCAGCAGCCTCTCTGTCTTTTTGGTTAAAAAGCATAATTCATTTAGCTTATGAGACTGCTGGACAGCAGCCTCTTGAAGGGATTGCAGCTCATTCTACTAGAGCTGTGGTTTTCACTTGGGCCTTTTTTAAATGTGGCTTCTGTTGAACAGATTTACAAGACGGAGTCTTGGTCTGCGCTTCATGCTTTTTCAAATTTAACAAATTTGATACCTTGCTTCTTCGGAGGCTATTTTTGGGAGAAAGGGTTTTTTTACAGGCAGTGGTAACTTCCGTTTAAGTACCTGCCTTGTCCCTCCCATCATCCGTGTACTTTAGCTTTGGTATTGGTATTCCATAAGTAATGGATGATCCGTGGACTGGATACACTTAACAAGAGAAAACATAATTTATGCTTACCTGATAAATTTATTTCTCTTGTAGTGTATCCAGTCCACGGCCCGCCCTGTCACTTTAAGGCAGGTTATTTTTTCATTTGAACTACAGTCACCACTGCACCCTATGGTTTTTCCTTTCTCTGCATGTTTTCGGTCGAATGACTGAATATGGCAGTTAGGGGAGGAGCTATATAGCAGCTTTGCTGTGGGTGGACTCTTGCAACTTCCTGTTGGGAAGGAGAATATATTCCATAAGTAATGGATGATCCGTGGACGGGATACACTACAAGAGAAATAAATTTATCAGGTAAGCATAAATTATGTTATTATGGATGCTTCGCTGCAGATTACTAAATTGGTAGCTAAGAGTTCAGGCTTTGCCATCTTAGCACTCAGGGCTTTATGGTTGAAGTCTTGGTCTGCGGATGTGTCATCCAAGTCTAAGTTTTGGTTATTTCTTACAAGGGGAAGACCCTGTTTGGGCCTGACTTGAAGGAAATTATTTCTGACATCACGGGAAGTAAGGGTCATCTCCTCCCGCAGGATAAAAAATCCAAACAGAGAGGTCGACAGAGTAATTTTCATTCCTTTTGAAATTTCAAGGGAGTTCCCTTTTCCTCTAATCAGGTAGGGAACTTTTCACAACCCAAGTCCACTTGGAGACCCAATCAGTCTTGGAACAAGGGTAAACAATCCAAGAAGCCTGCTGCTGTTTCCAAGTCCGCATGAAGAGTCGGCCCCCGATCCGGGACCGGATCTAGTGGGGGGCAGACTCTCTCTCTTCGTCCAGGCTTGGATAAGAGATGTTCAGGATCCCTGGACGCTAGAAATTGTGTCTCAGGGATATCAGTTGTAGTTCAGAAACTCTTCCCCCAGGGGAAGGTTTCTTCTTTCTCGATTATCTGCAGACCAGATAAAAAGAGAGGCGTTCTTACGTTGTGTAGGAGACCTCTCTTCCATGGGAGTAATATGTCCCGTTCCAATACAGGGACAGGGTTTTTATTCAAATCTCTTTGTAGTTCCCAAAAAAGAGGGAAAGTTCCGACCTATTTTAGACCTCAAAAGTCTAAACAAGTTTCAGAGTTCTATCCTTCAAGATGGAAACTATTCGGACCATTCTTCCATTGATCCAGGAGGGTCAATTTATGACTACAGTGGATCTAAAGGATGCATATCTTCTTGTTCCTATCCACAGAGATCATCACAAGTTCCTGAGGTTTGCCTTTCTGGACAAACATTTTCAATTCGTGGCTCTTCCTTTCCGTCTGGCCACGGCACCCAGAATTTTCACAAAGGTTCTGGCGTCTCTGCTGGCGGTTCTAAGACCGCGGGGCATTGCAGTGGCGCCTTATCTGGACGATATTCTGATCCAGGCGTCGTCTTATCAGCTAGCAAAGTCTCATACTGACATTGTTCTGTCCTTTCTGAGGACTCACGGGTGGAAAGTGAATCTGGAAAAGAGTTCACTAGTTACACAGACAAGGGTTACTTTCTTGGGAACTCTAATCGACATGAAAATCTTTTGGACGGAGGTCAGAAAGTTAAAGATTCTGAATACATGCCGAACCCTTCAGACCAATCCTCGGCCGTCAGTGGCTCAGTGCATGGAGGCAATTGGATTGATGGTAGTGGCAATGGACATCATTCTGTTTGCTTGTTTTCATCTCAGACCTCTGCAACTGAGCATGCTCAGACAGTGGAATGGAGATTATACAAATTTGTCTCCTCAAATAAATCTAGATCAGGAGACAAGGGACTCTCTTCTATGGTGTTTGTCGCTGGATCATCTATCCCAGGGGACATGCTTCCGCAGACCCTCATGGGTGATAGTGACAACGGACGCCAGCCTGATAGGATGGGAAGCAGTCTGGAACTCCCTAAGGGCTCAGGGTGTATGGACTCGAGCGGAGTCTCTACTTCCCATCAATATCCTAGAGTTGAGAGCAATATTCAATGCGCTTCAGGCTTGACCTCAGTTGGCTTCGGCCAAATTCATCAGATTCCAGTCCTACAACATTACGACTGTAGCTTACATCAATCATCAGGGAGGAACAAGGAGTTCCTTAGCGATGACAGAAGTAGCCAAGATAAAACAGTGGGCGGAGTCTCACTCTTGTTATCTGTCTGCGATCCACATCCCAGGTGTGGAAAACTGGGGAGCGGATTTTCTGAGCAGACAGTCATTTCATCCGGGAGAATGCGGAGGTATTTGCCAACCTGATACTCAGATGGGGCAGGCCAGAGTAGAAATCGCTACGCGTTTCTCAGAGTGGTCAGCTCTGAGAAACGCGTAGCGATTTTTACTGATTTTATATTGTACACTGTTATATTACTATATAAAGTGTTTTTTAAATATATTTCTGGAGTCTCCTTTTTTCAATTTTTGAGCATTTTTTAACATCTTGGACTGTCCTTCACCGGAGTGGTATGTGCGCTGGGCCACTGCAATATACCCAGCTTGCTCCATTAGCACTATAGTGTGCTTTATACTTTGTGAGTATATCTCTGAAGGGTTAAGCTGGTGGGTACACACTTAGCTTACTGATCTGCACTAGGAGTCGCCCTCTGTATATCTTTCTAAAAAGTTAACAAGTTCATGTCTAAGGGCAACAAGCCTGAAACATTGTCGTCTTAATCTTTTTACCATGGTAAAACTCCAATAAAGCTGTGAAATTGTATATCATTTGGTGAGTGCTGCTGTCATTTGGACTTGATCAATATACAAATAGCTTTCAGATTGTTTAAAATGTCTGAAAAACCCCACTCTATACAATTGCAAAACACGCACATTTACTAACCCGATTTTAACCCATTTCAGTTTCCGTTGATCGTCGACCATTGTCAACTATTAACTGCGCCAATATTGTGGGAGGTTTCGACGACTTCTGTGTGTAACGTGGAAATATTGTGACGGCTAATCCAATTTTTTTTATGTTAAACGAAAATTTCTGAAAGTTTGGAATCAACCCCATAGATATGCCTGTGTTTTTGTTTTTTTTTATTCTGCAAATCCTTGTACACTTTGCTTAAGAAAAAAGCTGGTTCTGTTTACACATTAGCAAAAGCTAGGGTTACCTATCAAAACCATAGCCTTCATGTTTAAGGTTGTATTATTTGTGGACCAAATAAACAAAAGGAACAACTCCCAAACTGCTAGCTGTGCAATATTAGTCAATATGTTTATTGGTAAAGACCAACATGTGTGGGGTCACAGACAGAGAGACTTGGCTTTCTAATAGTTCTTGTGAACTATTGGTGCAATGCCACCCCCTGCAGATTTGCGGCCACTAGCAGGGGGTGTCAATCAACCCAATCGTATTCGATCGGGTTGATTTGTGGCGATGTCTGCCTCAGAGCAGACGGACAGGTTATGGAGCAGCGGTCTTTAGACCGCTGATTCATAACTTCTGTTTCCTGCGAGCCTGAAACAAGGGGTATCAAGCTCCTTACGGAGCTTGATAAATATGCCCCATGGTCTCAATATTCCTATTTATTTTCTGCTTCTACTAATTTAGCTTTTATTTCAGGTCTACCAGGTAGAAGAAGAGATGCGTCAGCTATTGAAAGAAACTGCTAACAATAAAAAGGCCATGGAAGAGAAAATCAGACGTCTAACCAGTGCATTAAGTGACATTCAGCAAGAATTATGATTGTTTTCTTTTCGTAACAATCATTAAGAGCCTTTGCCATGGAACATTTAATTGTGCAGATTTTACCATTACATCTATTTGTAGATGTGTTTTTATACTAAGCTGTACACTTTTAAGTGCTACATATAACTCAATGAAGAGTTGACAAAGAATGTTTTTTTCTTGTGTACAATACTGTAAAAATATATATTGTTAATAAACCTTAAAAATATGTTTGTCCAAATTCTTCTCTATACAAATTAATAATATACATAAAAATACAGATTCCTCTCCCAAGCTCATTAGACCAAGCCCTGGAATGATGGATATACTCTCACTACCTACTCGTAGGACATAGGAACATCCCAAAGTAGATAGAAACATCCTTATAATCTTCCATATTTGTGTGCTTTTTTTTACAGCATGGATAAACTAGACACAGGACTAGGGCTGTTGAGTGAGGCTAATTCCAAAGAAATAGAGCAAGTATTTTCTTTGTAGTGCTGTTTTACTATTTGCACTTGCAGTAGGATTGTCTTTGCTATTTCTCACATTACTACAAGTACAGGGTAAGTGACATACACCTAGATTACGAGTTTTGCGTTATGAGTCAAATAGCAGCGTTGTGGCCCATAATGCATAATTTTCCCTAACGCAGCCATTACAAGTCTTGTCGGTATAGGTGTACCGTGAGCCTTTTAGCCTGTAACACAACGTCAGTACCGCACTTGTAAAAATTACGTTTTTTCATGGGATTCCCATAGCGCCGGTATTACGAGTTTTGCAATGAGGCTAAAAAGCGAGCGTTACAGCCTAAAACCACAAGATCTGTACTGCCATCTAAAGTCAGTAGTTATGAGTGTTACGCTACAAATCTGTAACATAAAACTTATAACTAATGTGTTAAAAAGTACACTAACACCCATAAACTACCTATTAACCCCTAAACCGAGGCCCTCCCGCATTGCAAACACTATAATAAATTTATTAACCCTTAATCTGCCGCTCCCAATATCGCCGGAACTTTAAAAAAATATTAACCCCTATTCCGCCGCTCCCTGAGATCCTCACCACTATACTAAAGTTATTGACTCCTAAACCGCCGCCCTTCAGCATCGTAAACACTATTTAAATATTAACCCCTAATCTGCCGTCTGCCCATATCGCTTTTCTTATACTAAAATTAAGCCCTACACCGCCGCCACTATATTAAATCTATTAACCCCTAAACCGAAAGCCCCCACATCGAAATAAATTAAATTAAACTATTCACCACTAAACCTAACAACCCCCTAATTATATTGAATTTACAATTTCCCTATCTTAAATTAAATTAAAACTTACCTGTCAAATTAAAAAAACTAAGTTTAAACTACCAATTAAACTAATATAATAATTTAACTAAATTAAACTAACTACCAATTAAATTAAACTAAACTACACATTAAAATATTCCTAACTACTCTAAAAATTGCAAACGATCTAATTACAAAAACAAAAAATACTAAGTTACAAAAAATAACAAACACTAAATTACGGAAAATAACAAACAAAATTATCCAAAATAAAAAAGAATTACACCCAATCTAATAACCCTATCAAAATAAAAAAGCCCACCCAAAATAAAATAAAAACCTAGCCTACAATAAACTACCAATGGCCCTTAAAAGGGCCTTTTGTAGGGCATTGCCCTAAAGTTAAACAGCCCTTTTACCTGTAAAAAATAAAAAATACAAAGACCCCCTCAACAGTAAAACCCACCTCCCAACCAACCCCCCAAAATAAAAAACCTAATTCTAAAAAAAACCTAAGCTACCCATTGCCCTGAAAAGGGCATTTGTATGGGCATTGCCCTTAAAAACATAATTTATGTAAGAACTTACCTGATAAATTAATTTCTTTCATATTAGCAAGAGTCCATGAGCTAATGACGTATGGGATATACATTCCTACCAGGAGGGGCAAAGCTTCCCAAACCTTAAAATGCCTATAAATACACCCCTCACCACACCCACAATTCAGTTTAACGAATAGCCAAGAAGTGGGGTGATAAGAAAGGAGCGAAAGCATAAAAAAATAAGGAATTTGAATAATTGTGCTTTATACAAAAAAATCATAACCACCACAAAAAAGGGTGGGCCTCATGGACTCTGGCTAATATGAAAGAAATTAATTTATCAGGTAAGTTCTTACATAAATTATGTTTTCTTTCATGTAATTAGCAAGAGTCCATGAGCTAGTGACGTATGGGATAGCAGATACCCAAGATGTGGAACTTCCACGCAAGAGTCACTAGAGAGGGAGGGATAAAATAAAAACAGCCAATTCCGCTGAAAAATTAATCCACTACCCAAATCAAAAAAGTTTCAATTTTTATAATGAAAAAAACTGAAATTATAAGCAGAAGAATCAAACTGAAACAGTTGCCTGAAGTACCATTATACCAAAACTGCTTCTAAAGAAGAGAAAACATCAAAATGGTAGAACATAGTAAAAGTATGCAAAGAAGACCAATTCATTGCTTTGCAAATCTGATCAACAGAAGCTTCATTCTTAAAAAGCCCAGGAAGTAGAAACTTACCTAGTAGAATGAGCCGTAATCCTCCGAGGCGGGAATCCACCCGACTCCAAATAAGCATGATGAATCAAAAGTTTAAGCAGGATGCCAAATAAATGGCAGAAGCCTTTTGACCTTCCTAAAACCAGAAAAGATAACAAATAGACTAGAAGTCTATCTGAAATCTGAATAGCTTCAACATAGAATTTCAAAAACTCTTACCATATCCAAAGAAAGTAAGAATCTCACCAAAGAAGTCTTAGGAAAACAATAATTCCTCCCTAATGTTGTTAGAATTTAAAACTTTAGGTAAGAATTGAAATGAGGACAGCAAAAACCACCTTATCCTGATGAAAAAAACAGAAAAAAGAGATTCACAAGAAAGAACAGAATTCAAAAACTGTTCTCGCTGAAGAGATGTCCAAAAAGAACAATACTTTCCATGAAAGTAATTAATGTCCAGAGCAAGCATATGCTCAAATAGAAGAGCCTGAAAAGCCTTCAGAACCAAATTAAGACTCCAAGGAGGAGAAATTGGCTTAATGACAGGTTTGATACGAATCAAAACCTGAACAAAATGATGAATATCAGGAAGTAACACTGCCTTATCCTGATGAAAAATCAGAAAAGGATATTCACAAAAAAGAGCAGATAACTCAAAAACTCTTCTAGCAGAAGAAATAACCAAAAGGAACAATACTTTTCCAAGAAAGTAATTTAATGTTCAGAGAATGCATAGTTTCAAACGGAGGAGCCTGTAAAGCCCTCAGCACGAAATTGAGACTCCAAAGAGGAGAGATTGAATTAATGACAGGCTTGATACGGACCAAAGCCTGTACAAAACAATGAATATCAGGATGATTAGCAATCTTTCTGTGAAAAAAGAACAGAAAGAGTAGAGATTTGTCCTATCAAAGAACTGAAGACAAAACCTTATCCAAACCAACCTGAAAAAATAATAAAATTCTATGAATTTTAAAAGAATGCCAAGAAAAGTAGGTCTTCCAGACTCAATAATAAATCTTTCTAGAGACAGATTTACGAGCCTGAAACATAGTATTAATCAATGAGTCAGAGAAACCTCTATGACTAAAAATCAAGCGTTCAATCTCCATCCCTTCAAATTTAATGATTTGAGATCCTGATGGAAAAAAATGGGCCTTGAGAAAGAAGGTCTGGTTTAAACGGAAGTGTCCAAGGTTGGCAACTGGCCATCCGAATGAGATCCGCATACCAAAACCTGAGAGGCCATGCTGGAGCCACCAGCAAAACAAACAAATACTCCATAAGAATTTTGGAAATCACTTTGGAAGAAGAACTAGAGGCAGAAAGAAATAGGCAAAAAGATAATTCCAAAGAAATGTCAATGCATACACTACTTCCGCCTGAGGATCCCCGGACCTGAATAGGCCCCTGGGAAGTTCTTTATTCAGATGAGATGCCAACAGATCTATTTCTAGAAATGCTCACATCTGAAAAATTGAAAAACATATCTGGGTATGAGAGACCATTCTCCCGGATGTAAAGCTTGATTAACAGAGATATTCCGCTTCCCAAATATCTATACCTGGAAAAAACCCCACAGAATTTAGATAGGAGCTAGATTTAGCCCAAGCTAGTATCCGAGACACTTCTGTCACAGCCTAAGGACTGATAGTCCCACCCTGATGATTGACATACACCATAGTTGTGATATTGTCTGAAAAACAATAAACGTTTCTTCTTCAAAAAGAAACTCACTGAAAAACTCTGAGAATGCACAGAGTTCTAAAATATCAAATGGTAATCTCGCCTCCTGAGATTTCCAAACCCCTTGTGCTGACAGAGATCCTCAGACAGCCTCCCAACCAAAAAGGCTCCCATCTGTAGAGATCATGGTCAAGGTTGAAAGAAACGAAGAGACCTGTAGAACTAAATGATGGTGGTCTTAACCACCAAATCAAGAGAGATAAATATTAGGATTCGAAGATTTAAAATGTGAAATCCTAGAATCCCTGCACCATAATTCAGCATAAAAAACTGGAAAGGTTCTTTCTATTGAAAATGAGCAAAGGGAATTGAATCCAATACTGTGGCCATAAGACCTAAAACTTCTATGCATATATAGCAACTGAAGGAAATAATAGAGACTAAAGGTACCGACAGACGGAACCCAATAAAATTGCCCCTTGTCTGATAGAGACAAAGACAGTGACACAAACTATCTAGAAACCTAAAAAAGGTGACCCTTGTGTGAGGAATCAAGAGCTTTTGAAAAAAAGATCCTCTAACTATGTCCTGGAAGAACAAAGTGAATCATATGAGATTCAGCATCCTCAGAAAATAATCTGAATGAAAACAGAAAAATGAAAATATGCATTTATTGTATCTAATGAAAACAAATAATGCTATCACTGACCAAAAAAAGGCAGAATAGTTTGAATAAAACTCCAAAACCCAGTTCCTAAAAATGGAACTGGAAGAAATACCCCAGAAGATTCCAGGTCTGAGCAGCGCTTGAACCCCACAGGTGATCAGCCGTGCTTCAACAGTACCCAAAATATATAGGACCGAAACACACTTAAAGAAAGTGTTAGCCTTACTGGAATAGCTGGAATATAATAGAGAAAAAAGACTTCTCACAGACGGTTTATTCTGAACTTATTCTGTACCCAAAATCAAAGAAATTTGGACCGAATAGAACCAAATAAATTTCAAAAAAAGTCTTAACCTGCCCCTTACCAACCGAGCTGGAATACGGCACGTACATCGCAATTTTAGGGAGCTGATTTCGAACTGAAAAATTTCCAATTAAAAACATGTTACTTGGGAAAGAATTCAGGAATTTGTTCCTTAATAAGAACAACCAAACTAATATAAGCTTAAAGTTTTAGTCTTAGAACTCAATCTTGAAGCCCAGAGTAACAGTTAAGAATTGAATCCAATTATAAAACAAATAATTGATTATCTTAGAACAAAAGAAATATGGATTTTTAGAAATCACAAAATTCTTCTAGCTAAAACAGCTAAAGACATAGATTAAACCTTATTTGCAAAAATATTCAATAAAATGAAGACAAAAATGAAATTATTAGCATGATAGTCCAGTTAAAGGACCAGTCAATACAGTGGACTTGCATAATCAATAAATGCAAAATAACAAGACAAATGCAACAGCACCTAGTCTAGTAAATTTTGTCCCTTTAACAATGCTAAAATAAATCATAATCTGATACTTGATCTTAAAGTAAACAGAAAAAATGAAGCAATTGCAACATCCAAATAAATCACAGGTCCAAGAAAAGTACCTGAAACTAAATAATTTTCCATAAATAAGATACAACCATCTAAAGGAAAATAAATACTATTTTGCTATAGAAACAATAGCATAATTAGTAGGAGTAGAGATAGCCCCAATAAATTGGAGAACCCTCCAAATTGAATTTAACTGCCGGCAAAGAATATAGTTTAAAACCTTTGAAGAAGGAATAAAAAAAAAATCTCAGCCTATTCCATTCCCTAGTATGAGGAACTGGAAAAAAACCTCTGAAAACACAGAAGAATAAATAAGCAGAAATAAAATGTTAGCTAGTCTTGAAAAAGAACTAGTTACCTTAATATCCAAAATAATCAACACCTTTTCAACAAAGAACAAATGTACATTAATAAAAAAATAAAAAAGTAGATTTGTTAGTGTCAATATCTGATGAAGAAAATTCTGAATGAGAAAAAAAACATCATCAGAGAAGGATAAATTAGTATGTTGTTGGTCATTTGAAACTTCAATAATTAAAAAAGAAGTTTGAAAAAGACCTAAAAATTTTATTAGAAGGCACGAAGTCAGACAAAAAATAGAATCAGAAAAATATACTTATAAATCTTCTAAGTATTTCTTCTACATAAGACGTAAACAGAATAGCAATATATAAAGTATAAATACTAATGGATTCTGCATTTAAAAGTTTAACATGAAACTTATAACAAACCATAGCTAAAGATAAACATTCATAACATTGAAAATAAATGAACTTAGCTTTGGTAGGACTGAACTCAGTCAACGGAATCCCTTAGTACGTTTTGAAACAGGAACAGTGATATCTTGCAATATGTAATAGAAAAAAACTAAATTTAAAGCAAAATTATCAAATTCCTTAAATGACAGTTTCAGGAATGGGAAAGAATGCAAAATAATAAGCTTCTAGAAACCAGAAGCAATAAAAAAGTGAGGTTTAAATAATGTGAGGAAAAAAGTGGAACAAAAAAGATGCCCACATTTTTTGGCGCCAAATACAACGCCCATATATTTGGCGCCAAATATGACGCCACATCCTCTGACGCCGAAACCGACGCCCACATTTTTTTGGCGCACAAAAATGTCTGAATACGCATGCGTCAAAAAATGACGTTAACAGAATACAACTTCTGGCATCAACTACGGCGCCGGAAATTACAAATGTTTGCGCCAAAAAAGTCTGCGCCAAAAATGACGCAATAAAAACAAACATTTTCTGCCCCCGCGAGCCTAACAGCACGCAGGGAAAAATGGTCAATTAAAATTTTCAAGGTAAGGAAAAATTGAATTGAAATGCATTATCCCAAATAATGAAACTGACAGTCTGAATTTTAAAGGTATACTGATTATCCTGAATCAAGGCAAATATAAGTTTATAGACATATATTTAGAACTTTACATATAAAGTGCCCAACCATAGCTTAGAGTGTCACAAAAAAATAAGACTTACTTACCCCAGGACACTCATCTACATATAGTAGATAGCCAAACCAGTACTGAAACGAGAATCAGTAGAGGTAATGGTATATAAGAGTATATCGTCGATCTGAAAATGGAGGTAGGAGAAGAAATCTCTACGACCGATAACAGAGAACCTATGAAATAGATCCCCTAGAGGTAGACCATTGTATTCAAATAGGCAATACTCTCTTCACATCCCTCTGACATTCACTGCACTCTGAGAGGAAAACCGGGCTCCAGCCTGCTGCGAAGCGCATATCAACGTAGAAATCTAGCACAAACTTACTTCACTACCTCCACGGGAGGCAAAGTTTGTAAAACTGAATTGTGGGTGTGGTGAGCGGTGTATTTATAGGAATTTTAAGGTTTGGGAAACTTTGCCCCTCCTGGTAGGAATGTATATCCCATACGTCATTAGCTCATGGACTCTTGCTAATTACATGAAAGAAAGGGCATTTAAATCTTTTACTGCCCAGACCCTAAACAAAAACCCACCCAAAAAACCCTTAAAAAAGCCTAACGACATCCGGCGGGGAGCATCCTCTTCATAGGGTCGCCGCAGTATACTGAATCTTTAATGCAAGGGACTCGATCCAAGATGGCGTCCCTTGCATTCCTATTGGCTGAAATAGGCCAATAGGAATTAGAGCTGCTAACATCCTATTGGCTGTTCAAATCAGCCAATAGGATTTAAGCAGCTCTAATTCTATTAATGATGAATCAGCCAATAGAATGAGAGCTGCTTAAACCCACAAGCAAAGAAGGAACTGTAGTCTTTTTCTCTTGTAAGGTGTATCCAGTCCACGGGTTCATCCATTACTTTTGGGATATTCTCCTTCCCAACAGGAAGTTGCAAGAGGACACCCACAGCAGAGCTGTCTATATAGCTCCTCCCCTAACTGCCACTCCAAGTAATTCTCTTGCAACTCTCGACAAGAAAGGAAGTATCAAGAGATATGTGGTGACTTAGTGTAATTTTACCTTCAATCAAGAGTTTGTTATTTTTAAACGGTACCGGCGTTGTACTGTTTTTCTCTCAGGCAGAAATTAGAAGAAGAATTCTGCCTGGAGATTTGATGATCTTAGCGGTTTGTAACTAAGGTCCATTGCTGTTCTCACACATAACTGATGAATATGGGAAAACTTCAGTTGGGGGGAGGGCCTGCAAATTACCTGCTTTGAGGTATGTTCAGTATTTTTATTTCTAGAGAGATGAATAAGTTCTAGAAAATGCTGACAGAGCCTTGTGTATTTGAGGTAAGCCTGATGCAGTGATTTAACAGCGACTGGGATCATGCTTACATAACAGGGTAATACTCATGTTAATATTCATATTGCTTAGTGACAAAACGTTTACATGATTTCCAAAATAGGACGTTTTTTCTCTGAGGGAGATAAGTCTTTATTTGGGGCCTAGTTTCCACATGGCTAGTCAGATACTCCCAGGAGTATTTTCTTAAGGCCCCTCTGACATCCAGTACATAGTGGGATGGGCCTATTTTAACTGTGCAGTTTTAATTCAGACTGAGACATCCAGCTTCCCTAGAAGAGTCCCCTGGCATCTGAGAACCATTTCAAAGGGGTTATTTCTGCACAAAATTGTTTTTATGGGCAGGTAGGAGCCTCAGCAGAGCTGTGGCATGGTGCTCAATTGATTTTTAATGTTTTTTAACGTTTTTCAATCTGGCTTGGGGCCTAAGGGGTTAATCATCCATTTGCAAGTGGGTGCAATGCTGCTTTAGTCCCTTATTCACACTGTAAAAATTTCAAAGATTTTACTGTATTTTTTTCACTGTTTTGCAGTTTAAGTGCTAGTTTTTTTCTCTTAAAGGCACAGTAACGTTTTTTGTTTAATTGCTGTTTCACCTTTATTAAAGTGTTTTCCAAGCTTGCTTGTCTCATTACTAGTCTGTTAAACATGTCTAACATAGAGGAAACTCCTTGTTCAAAATGTTTGGAAGCCACTGTGGAACCCCCTCTTAGAATATGTACCAAATGTACTGAAATTTCTATAAAGACAATATTATGGCGCTTATCTCCAGGGGATTCTCTGACTAAAAAGAGGGAAATTATGCCATCTAACTCTCCTCATGTGTCAGAACCTATAACTCCCGCTCAATTGACGCCAAGTACATCTAGCGCGTCTAATTCTTTTACCTTACAGGACATTGCGGCAGTTATGAATGCTACCCTCACAGAGGTATTCTCCAAACTGCCAGGGCTACAAGGAAAGCGAGACAGCTCTGGGGCTAGAATTAATACAGAGCTTTCTGACGCTTTATTGCCTGTGTCCGATATACCCTCACAATGCTCAGAAGCCGAGGCAGGTGAGCTTCTATCTGTGGGTGACATTTCAGACTCAGGGAAGGCGTTACTTCAGTCTGATTCTGAGATGACAGCGTTTAAATTTAAGCTTGAACACCTCCGCTTATTGCTTAGGGAGGTTTTAGCGACTCTGGATGACTGTGACCCCATTGTGGTTCCAGAGAAATTGTGTAAAATGGACAAATACTTTGCAGTACCTGTTTACAACAATGTTTTTCCAGTCCCTAAGAGGTTTTCGGAAATTATTACTAAGGAATGGGATAGACTAGGTGTGCCGTTCTCTCCCCTCCTGCTTTTAAAAAGATGTTTCCCTTAGATGCCACCATACGGGACTCGTGGCAGACGGTTACTAAGGTGGAGGGAGCAGTCTCCACCCTAGCTAAGCGTACAACTATCCCCGTCGAGGACAGTTGTGCTTTCCTAGATCCTATGGATAAAAAATTGGAGGGTCTCCTTAAGAAAAATTTTATACATCAAGGTTTTATTCTCCAGCCTCTTGCATGCATTGCCCCAGTTGCTGCTGCAGCGGCTTTTTGGTTTGAGTCTCTTGAGGAGGCTCTACAGGTGGAGACCCCGTTAGACTATATTCTAGACAGGATTAAAGCTTAAGTTAGCTAACTCCTTTATTTCTGACGCCATTTTTCATTTAGCCAAGCTAACGGCTAAGAATTCAGGTTTTGCCATTTTGGCGCGTAGAGCGATATGGCTTAAGTCCTGGTCAGGAGACGTTACTTCAAAGTCTAAGCTTCTTAACATCCCCTTCAAGGGACAGACCCTATTCGGGCCCGGTCTGAAGGAGATCATTTCTGATATTACTGGAGGAAAAGGTCACGCCCTTCCTCAGGATAGGTCCAATAAGTTAAGGACCAAACAGAATAATTTTCGTTCCTTTCGAAACTTCAAGAGTGGCGCAGCTTCAGTTTCCTCTAATGCAAAACAAGAGGGAAATTTCGCCCAGTCCAAACCAGTCTGGAGACCTAACCATGCTTGGAATAAGGGGAAGCAGGCCAAGAAACCTGCGGCTGCCTCTAAGACAACATGAAGGAGTAGCCCCCGATCCGGGACTGGATCTAGTGGGGGGGCAGATTCTCTCTCTTCGCCCAGGCTTGGGCAAGAGACGTCCAGGATCCCTGGGCATTAGAGATTGTTCCCAGGGATATCTTCTGGACTTCAAAGCTTCATCTCCAAAGGGGAGATTTCATCTCTCACAATTATCTGTAAACCAGATAAAGAGAGAGACATTCTTACGTTGTGTTCAAGACCTGCTGGTTATGGGAGTGATCCACCCAGTTCCAAGGGAGGAACAGGGGCAGGGCTTCTATTCAAATCTGTTTATAGTTCCCAAAAAAGAGGGAACTTTCAGACCAATCTTGGATCTCAAGATCCTAAACAAATTTCTCAGGGTCCCATCCTTCAAGATGGAGACTATCAGAACCATCCTCCCTATGATCCAGGAGGGTCAATATATGACTACCGTGGACTTAAAGGATGCTTATCTCCACATTCTGATTCACAGAGATCATCATCAGTTCCTCAGGTTCGCCTTCTTAGACAGGCATTACCAGTTTGTGGCTCTTCCCTTCGGGTTAGCCACGGCACCAAGAATCTTTACGAAGGTTCTAAGGCCACGGGGCATAGCGGTGGCTCCTTACCTAGACGACATTCTGATACAGGCGTCGACTTTTCAAATCGACTGTTCACTCTTGCCATCTCTCAGCTATCCATATCCCAGGAGTAGAGAACTGGGAGGCAGATTTTCTAAGTCGGCAGACTTTTCATCCGGGGGAGTGGGAGCTCCATCCGGAGGTATTTGCCCAGCTGATTCAACTATAGGGCAAACCAGAAGTGGATCTGATGGCGTCTCGTCAGAACGCCAAGCTTCCCTGTTACGGGTCCAGGTCAAGGGATCCCTAGGGATATCTTAAGATATGGTGTAAATATCTTCATTGGTGTGAATCCAAGGGTTACTCGTGGAGTAAAGTCAGGATTCCTATGATATTATCCTTTCTCCAAGAAGGATTGGAGAAGGGATTGTCAGCTAGTTCTTTAAAGGGACAGATTTCTGCTCTGTCTATTCTTCTGCACAAACGTCTGGCAGATGTTCCAGACGTTCAGGCATTTTGTCAGGCTTTAGTTAGAATCAAGACTGTGTTTAAACCTGTTGCTCCGCCATGGAGTTTAAATTTAGTTCTTAAAGTTCTTCAAGGGGTTCCATTTGAACCTTTGCATTCCATAGACTTCTATCTTGGAAAGTTCTGTTTTTGGTAGCTATCTCTTCGGCTCGAAGAGTTTCAGAATTATCTGCCTTACAGTGTGATTCCCCTTATCTGATCTTCCATACAGATAAGGTAGTTTTGCGTACCAAACCTGGGTTTCTTCCTAAGGTGGTATCTAATAAGAATATCAATCAGGAGATTGTTGTTCCATCACTGTGTCCTAATCCTTCTTTAAAGAAGGAACGTCTATTACACAATCTTGACGTGGTTAGTGCTTTAAAGTTTTATTTACAAGCTACTAAGGATTTTCGTCAAACATCTGCATTGTTTGTTGTCTACTCTGGACAGAGGAGAGGCCAAAAGGCTTCAGCATCTTCTCTATCTTTTTGGCTAAGAAGCATAATCCGTTTAGCTTATGAGACTGCTGGCCAGCAGCCTCCTGAAAGAATTACAGCTCATTCCACTAGAGCGGTAGCTTCCACATGGGCTTTTAAAAATGAGGCCTCTGTTGAACAGATTTGTAAGGTGGCGACTTGGTCTTCACCTCATACTTTTTCTAAATTCTACAAATTTGATACTTTTGCTTCCTTGGAGGCTATTTTTGGGAGAAAGGTCTTGCAGAGGCAGTGGTGCCTTCCGTTTAAGTTCCTGCCTTGTCCCTCCCTTCATCCGTGTCTTAAAGCTTTGGTATTGGTATCCCACAAGTAATGGATGAACTCGTGGACTGGATACACCTTACAAGAGAAAACAAAATTTATGCTTACCTGATAAATTTATTTCTCTTTTGGTGTATCCAGTCCACGGCCCGCCCTGTCACTTTAAGGCAGGTGTTTTTTATTTTTAAACTACAGTCACCACTGCACCCTATAGTTTCTCCTTTTTTCTTGCTTGTCTTTGGTCGAATGACTGGGAGTGGCAGTTAAGGGAGGAGCTATATAGACAGCTCTGCTGTGGGTGTCCTCTTGCAACTTCCTGTTGGGAAGGAGAATATCCTACAAGTTATGGATGAACCCGTGGACTGGATACACCACAAGAGAAAGAAATGTATCAGGTAAGCATAAATTTTGTTTTTTCCTTCTCTGGTGACAATATTAATGACCTCCAAAGGCAGACCTGCATCTTGTTCTTCCATTTTATCCTTGCAGTAGACTTTCTTGTCAGTGTTGCACATTTATTTTAAAGGGATAGTAAAGTCAAAATTAAACTTGCATGATTCAGATAAAGCATGTAATTTTTAAAATCACTTCTATTTTCAAATGTTCTTCAATCTCTTGGTATCCATTGTTGAAAATTAATATGCACATATCCTTCACTAGTAGTAGCTAGCTGCTGATTGGTGCCTGCATACATCTGTCTATTGTGATTGGCTAACTAGATGTGTTCAGCTAGTTGCCAATAGGGCAATGCTGTTCCTTCAGCAAATGATAACAAGAGAATGAAGCATATTTGATCATAAAAGTACATTTGAAAGTTGTTTAAAATTGTGTGTTCTACATGAATCATGAATTCAATTATTGGGGTTTCCTGTCCCGTTAATGATGTCATAATGATGTCATATTGTACATCCTCTTACATAAAAATTACATTGTTTTTTAGAAAACATTTGGGAGAGTAAATATATCAAAACAATGTATTTAACATTTTATTAATGATTCTGAAATAAAATATTTACTTTTTTTTTTTTTAATGGCTTTGGAAATAAACCGAAAATATTTGCTGCCCATCCGCTGAGGCAGTGGCTTGTTGAAGGACATGATCAAGGCAGTTGGTGAGACAGACTGAAAGGGCAAAATATTAGCCTGCGAATAATATGCAAATTTATTTTGTAAATGGATATTAGTTTGTTGAAATAAGTTTAAAGATTTAATTCCTACAAATTAATGGGTGCTGCCATTTAACTAAGTATCCTAGGTTAAAAAGTATTCCTTCAATATAGGTGGCGAGAGTCCACGAGCTGTTATGTATGGGATATACATTCCTAGCAGGAGGCAAAGTTTCCCAAACCTCAAAAGCCTATGAAACCCCTCCCTCCCACCTCACTTATACCTTAGTTTTTACTTTGCCTCTATTGGAGGTGGTTGAAGCATGATGATGTGCTTGATTTCTTCAGTGAAAGGCGCTTCAGAGCATATTGAAGTCCAGTGCCCCTCAGAGTACAGTGCTTGTCAGCCAAATACAAAGCTCTAGCAAAGGAAAGATCTGGGGCGCGATCCGATATAGATCGTAGTTTGCGGCGCAAGTGAGGGAACCCGCGTCGCCCGCAGTTTCAGCTCGCAACTCGAGCTATCCCATATATGTCGCCGTCAGATGCTAACGTGCCGTAAGTCTGACAAACCAGCGATGTCCAGAAATCTGCGCAAGTACAAATTTCTGGCGTCGCCAGTGACTTGCGGCACGTTAGAAACTGCCGGCGCCTACAAAACCTGACTAAAGTCTAAATCACCCGCACTGTCTAACACGCCTCCCTAACATAGCCCGACACGTCTAACCCTCTATCCGCTATCCCCCCTCACTATCCTAACAATAAAATATGTATTAACCCCTAAACCGCCGCTCCCGGAGCCCGCCGAAACCTAATAAAGTTATTAACCCCTAAACCGCCGCCAGCTATATTAAATCTATAACCCCCTAAAGTGAGCCCCTAACACCGCCGCCATCTACCTTACCTACCCCCTAAAGTGAGCCCCTACCCCGCCGCTATTTTAAAATTATTAACCCCTAATCTAATCCCCCTACCCCGCCGCCAGCTATATTAAATTATTTAATCCCTGAAATACTAAACTATCCCTACCACTAAACCTAAGTCTAACCCTACAAATAGCCCTGAAAAGGGCTTTTTGCGTGGCATTGCCCCAAAGTAACAGCTCTTTTGCCAGCCCTTAAAAGGGCTTTTTGCGGGGCATGCCCCAAAGTAACAGCTCTTTTGCCAGCCCTTAAAAGGGCTTTTGGCGGGGCTTTGTCACAAAGTAATCAGCTCTTTTGCCTACAATCTACATCCCCCTACACCGCGGCCACCTATAATAAATGTATTAACCCCTAATCTAATCCCCCTACACCGCCGCCAGCTAAATTAACCCTAATTATATTAGGGTTAATATAGTTAATATAGTTATTATATTATATATATTAACCCTAATTATATTAGGGTTCATATAGTTAATATCGTTATTATATTATATATATATTAAGTATAATAACCCTATCTAACTAACATCCTAACTAAACTCTTATTAAAATAAATCTAATATTAATATTATTAATTAAAATATTCCTATTTAAATCTAAATACTTACCTATAAAATAAACCCTAAGATAGCTACAATATAATTAATAATTACATTATAGCTATGTTAGGGTTTATATTTATTTTACAGGTAAATTGTTAATTATTTTAACTAGGTATAATAGCTATTAAATAGTTATTAACTATTTAATAGCTACCTAGTTAAAATAATTACCCAATTACCTGTAAAATAAATCCTAACCTAAGTTACAAATACACCTACACTATCAATAAATTAAATAAACTACAAATATCTATCTAAAAATACAATTAAATAAACTAAACTAAATTAAAAAAAAAAAAAAACACTAAATTACAAAAAATAAAAAAAAAGATTACAAGATTTTTAAGCTAATTACACCTATTCTAAGCCCCCTAATAAAATAATAAAGCCCCCCAAAATAAAATAATTCCCTACCCTATTCTAATTCCCTACCCTATTGGTTCAGCCAATCGGATTGAACTTGAATCTGATTGGCTGATTTAATCAGCCAATCAGATTTTTCTACCTTAATTCCGATTGGCTGATAGAATCCTATCAGCCAATCGGAATTCGGCGGACGCCATCTTGGATGACGTCATTTAAAGGAACCTCATTCGTCGGGAAGTCGTCGTGCCGGAAGGATGCTCCGCGGCGGAGGAGCGAACTAAGAAGATTGAAGATGCCGATTTGCTTGAAGACATCGCCGATGGAAGAAGACTCTCTGCCGCTTGCTTCAAGACATCGCCCGGATGGAAGAACACTTCACTGCCTCTTGCTGGAACACATCGCCTGGATCGGATGAGGAGTTCTGCCCGGGTGGGTGAAGACAAGGTAGGGAGATCTTCAGGGGGGGTAGTGTTAGGTTTATTTAAGGGGGGTTTGGGTTAGATTAGGGGTATGTGGGTGGTGGGTTGTAATGTTGGGGGGTGGTATTGTGTTTTTTTTTGTGCAGGCAAAAGAGCAGTTTTCTTTGGGGCATGCCCCCAAAAAAGGCCCTTTTAAGGGCTGGTAAGGTAAAAGAGCTTTGAACTTGTTTTAATTTAGAATAGGGTAGGGAATTTTTTTATTTTGGGGGGCTTTATTATTTTATTAGGGGGCTTAGAATAGGTGTAATTAGCTTAAAAATCTTGTAATCTTTTTTTTATTTTTTGTAATTTAGTGTTTGTTTTTTTTGTAATTTAGTTTATTTAATTGTATTTTTAGATAGATATTTGTAGTTTATTTAATTTATTGATAGTGTAGGTGTATTTAGGATTTATTTTACAGGTAATTGGGTAATTATTTTAACTAGGTAGCTATTAAATAGGTAATAACTATTTAATAGCTATTATACCTAGTTAAAATAATTAACAATTTACCTGTAAAATAAATATAAACCCTAACATAGCTATAATGTAATAATTATAATGTAGCTATCTTAGGGTTTATTTTATAGGTAAGTATTTAGATTTAAATAGGAATATTTTAGTTTATAATATGAATTAGATTTATTTAATAAGAATTTAGTTAGGGGTGTTAGGGTTAGATAGAGTTAATATAGTTAATATAAATGCTATAGTAACTATATTAACTATATTAACCCTAATATAATTAGGGTTAATATAGTTAATATATATAATGTAATAACTATATTAACTATAATATACTTAGGGTTAATATAGATAATATAGCTGGCGGCGGGGTAGGTAGATTAAATTAGGGGTTAATAATTTTAATATAGATGGCGGCGGTGTAAGGGGTTCACATTAGGGGATAGATCAGTTAGATGGTGGCGGTTTTAGGGGCTCACAGTAGGGGGTTAGTTTATGTAGATGGCGACGGTTTAGGGGTTAAATACTTTATTAGGGATTGCGGCGGGGGATCACGGTTGACAGGGAGATAGACATTGCGCATGCGTTAGGTGTTAGGTTTATTTTAGCAGCCAGTTTAGGGAGTTACGGGGCTCCAATAGTCAGCGTAAGGCTTCTTACGGCTGCTTTTTGTGGCAAGGTGAAAATGGAGTAAGATTTCTCCATTTTCGCCACGTAAGTCCTTACGCTGTATATTGGATACCAAACTGCGCGGGTTTGGTATACCTGCCTATGGCCCAAAAAACTATACGCGCGTAACTTCTAGGTTACGCCGTATATAGGATACCAAACCCGCGCAAATATTGGCGTCGCCGACTTTTGCGGGCGACGATTTTTATCAGATCGACCCCCCGAACTGTTACAAGAATGCATCCCAATAACAGATTTATCACAACTTACTATCCCCAAATTCATGAAGTCATTAACAAAGTCAATAAAAATTGAAATATCCTACAAAATGACCAGGCTCTGAGCAAAGAAATGGGTAATAAAGCATCAGTAGGATATAAAAGATTAATTAATATGAAATATCAACTGGTACAAAGTTACTATGCACATAGACCATAAATAACATCATTAAATCAAGGCATGTATTCATGCGGTAACTGTTCTGTATGCTCACAAGTACAAAAGATAACATATATTACTGACAAATTTGGATATAAACATGAAATACAACAATATTTATCATGTGAAACTGAAGGAGTAGTACATATTACACTGTCCTTGCAACAAATCATATGTAGGTATGACACGTCAGGTCCGCATTAGGATTATGAAACAATATAAAAAATGCCAATAAATATGAAGAAAAAGGTAAACAGCTAACTACAATTGCTATACATTTTCAAAAATGCCATCAAAGCAACACTAAAACATTAAAATTTTCTGCAATACAAAAAAATATCTTTAGGTATCAGAGGAGGGAACTTAGAAAAATCGCTCCTAAGGGCAGAATGCAGATGGATTTATTTGTTAAATTGTATAAAACCTAATGGTCTTAATGACAATAATAATTTCTATGTATATTTATAAAACATCTACTTATTAAAAAGATCAGCAATTTTTGAACAATCTAAAACATAAACGCCTAGATTACAAGTGTTGCGGTACGGCTTTTAATGCTGAAAAAATGTCCATTTCAGCCAGGAAAGCATATTACGAGTCGTGTCAGTATAGCTGTACCGCAAGCATTTTAGCCTGTAACGCAACGTCCATTCTGCACTAAAAAAAAATGACTTTTTTGTGTGGGATTTTCATAGCGCCGGTATTACAGGTTGTGCGTTGAGGCTAAAATGCTTGCATTACAGCCTATACCGACACAATCCATACCGCTATCTGAGAGCAGTAGTTATGGATTTTAAGAAACAAAAATGTTTCAGAAAAATTATAACTAAAGTGTTACAAAGTACACTAACACCCATAAACTACCCATTAATCCCTAAACCACCGCCCCTCCTGCATCGTAAACACTATTAACGTATTAACCCATAATCGAACGCCCGAACACCCACCCACATGGCGACTATTAAATAAACCTAATAACCTCAAATCTGCCGCCCACCAACACTATTTAAATATATTAACCCCTAATCCGTCGTTCCCCGATATCACCGCCACTATAGTAAAGTTTTTAACCCCTAAATCTCCTGCCTCCCACATCGCTGCCACTAAATAAACCTTTTAACCCCTAAACTGCTGGCCCCTCACATCGCAAAACACTGAATTAAACTATTAACCTCTAATATGTGAAACAAAAAGAAAATGGCGCTCCAATGGTGCAGAATGTTACAACAATTTTTGCAAAGAATATATCAATACATCACTCTACAGAATAGTACTCACAAAAGTGGCACACTTTTTTTTTTTTTTTTATATACAGAGTCATAGAAAATGTATTACAAATCAGTGCATCCAGCCCCATATCAAATGTTACTGGATGGTATATAAACTATAATTCAGCATCAGGCTCTATAAGCATATTCTGTTCAACATCATTTGTAGCCCGGTGATCAAAATGTTACAAATAGATCTTTGCAATATTATCTGCCTTAAGTGCCTCCAGCGGTCCTATATAGCACGTAATATAGATACCATAGCAATAAATACTAGCAATAATCTGGTATCCATAATCCTAATATAAGGGTCATATACTAACTACAATCCCCTTCATATGTTAAAATACAAGGTAACGATAGTGGAGATTGCAAGAGTAGTGATCGTCATACCTGATCGTAACAGTAGCTAAGAAGAAACATCGTGTGTGGCAGTGTTGAATGCAGGCCTATGCAAATGCTTACGGACTGCACCGTGTCTCGCACAGTTTAAAAAGTGCGCATGCGTATCGCCTCAGGGCGGTCCGCCCCCAAGACATCAAACAGTGTACCAATTGGCTATAAAGGACAAGCCCCTACATGTAGATATGTGAAAAATGTGACCAACGAGTAATGGCTAGAATGTGATTACTATGACCCAGCGTTAGTGTTTCAAAAAGAGAAATGCGAGTAAAGACAATATGTAAAGATGTAAACACAATGGGGATGGTTAGGGGCAAAAGTGTATACATTACCCCATAGGCAAGTAGATACCTCAGGTTGCTGAGTGACTCAGCCCATATTGAGTAAGAGCCCCCATAGAGGATAAGTGAAGATCGGTCACTACAAGAGCAATCCTAGTGCTCAGCTCTGGGATCTATATAATGATTGGCCCTAACGGGACAAGGCCCACTATATCAAGATACTGTGTCCAAACCATCAGAAAAACCATAGAGTTAAAGGAGCAGGGAAACTTTAAAAACAGGTTAGGTCAGATCTCACTTAAAGCATATGCACGAGAAATCCTGGTGATATGATATATGATTCTGTATTATAGTACATTGACACAAAACCAACCAGAACAAAGGTAGTCATAATAAAATCAGCTACAAATATAGTGTGATGTGTTAGCCAACAGGATAGTATGATGCGTTAACTAGCAGGGAGAAGTAAGTTCAGAAAATATGTAAACGGAATTGCTTAGCCCTGTCTCTACATAGTCAAATGTCACTAATGACAGCAGGGAGAGTACTTTTTTTTTTTTTTTATAAAGAATTTTTATTGAGGTTGTGCGTAAACCAATACAGCTTATGTAGAGTAACATATCACAGGTCAGACATAGATGATACATTTCAAATATACTGTCTCCATATACATGGATAAAATTAATAACACAGATAATACTATGGTCAAGACTGGAACCTCATTTTTCCATTATTATAGAAGCTAGACACAAAACATAAGATATATGATGTTTCCTCAATGAACGCAGGTGATAGCACTAGAACCTCTTGGTACATGCAAGAAACTCAGGAGGAGGAAAATGAATAAGTGGAGAAAAATCTTGAATAGGTTAGCATTTAGTGTGTCACGAGATATTAATACTGAGGGCGCCATTCATTCGCTTAAATATTGTGTTAACACACGCAGGTATGGACTGAGATTTAAAATGGGATAAATTAGTTAGAAGGTGATAATTCAAGGGGTACCAATAATGAAGGCGCCATTTACACAGTTAAATATAAGTATGGTATTATTATAGAAGCTAGACACAAAACATAAGATATATGATGTTTCCTCAATGAACGCTGGTGATAATACTAGAACCTCTTGGTACATGCAAGAACCTCAGGAGGAGGAAAATGAATAAGTGGAGAAAAATCTTGGATAGGTTAGCATTTAGTGTGTCACGAGATATTAATACTGAGGGCGCCATTCATTCGCTTAAATATTGTGTTAACACACGCTGGCTGATTTAAAATGGGATAAATTAGTTAGAAGGTGATAATTCAAGGGGTACCAATAATGAAGGCGCCATTTACACAGTTAAATATAAGTATGGTATAATGAGTAGGTATAGTATGAAATCTATGGTGCGGTATAGGTAAGAGAAACCGCAAAGTTATCCCTCCTAGAAAGGGGGGTACATTATGGGGGGGGGGGGGAGAGGAGGAGGAGGTGAAAATTAGAGTATAACAAATGGAATATATCTGATAAAAGCCAAATGTTGGATATAAGATCCATGGTCACAAATGGAGGACTGATGAATGTCTATTGTGTGTATACGCAGCAGCCTGTCTCAAAAGTCCTAATAACAGATAAGAGCTCGCACTCCTCAGATACCATGCCAAAGGGGGACTTGCTGCCCCGGCCGCAGGCAGCCCGACCCCCAAATAGTACAATTATTAGTAAGATCAATGTTAATCAAAACAGAAACAGGGTAATGAAAAGGCTTAAATATATGTCAATAGTTCTCTCTTAGCACTAGGAATAGAGACACTCTAGAGTACTCACACACACCAGTTGCAGCACATTTTAAATTATTTCAGGTTAACACATGCAACCAAAATGTAAAAGACCCAATACCTGCCTATAAGAGCTGCTTGTGACATCTAGGATCATTAACAGGGTGTTTATATATAGGCTCATAAACTGTCCTATGCTGATATATACCATTTAGCCGCTAACTGGTGCAGCAAAAGCTATTGTCACGTATGGAGAGTCTATATACGTATGTACATGAAAAACTAGAGGTCTATAACTCTACTGCTGCTAAAATATCAGTGCAAACATTAACTAGTTGTAGTACATAATTCTGCAGCGTGGGGCTCAGCCTATGTGTGCTCATACGTAGCCAGGGTTTGGCAACTCAGGTATCACATATATAGGAACTCTGCATGGGAGAAAGGGTATGGATAGATAATATAGCAACCAGTCTGCAACTCTGAAAAACTTCACGAGAAATAACACTTCCAAAAAAAAAAAAAAAAAAAGTGTGAAAATGAATAACAGGCTCAGCCAACATGTTAACATATAATAAACTATTACAAGAACATTGCGCACCACCAACCATGGTAGTCTAATGGCATCAGAAAGCCTATGTCTCAAAAATCTGACAGAGGTTTCTAACCCCTCTCATAGTAATTTAGGTTCATTAATAGGTTCCCTGTCATTCTCTCATGCTGGCGAAGTTGTCGCAGTCGACGCTCATCCTCTTCTAGGTTGCATAGCCTGAAGCGCCATGAAATAGAAGGTGTCAACATTTTGCACAGAACCCACTCCATGAGGGCTCTTCCCCTGCTCGACACAGGCAAGTTCTTAGGCTGGGCAAATAAAATGCGTAAGTCCTCTGATCTGTGTGCCTGCTCTGTAGGGAGTACATCTGTGTAGGAGGGTTCGGCGGTAGTGGTAATGTTATCCTCCCTGAAGCTATCTAGAGGAATAGATTGGAAAGAGCCTCCAGGCTCAAGTGACAGTAGGTCTACACAAACCTCCGACTCTACGCCGCCATCTGGTAGGCTAAATAGCAACTTGTCCTCCGCAATGTAGGCAGAGCCTGACTGTGCTTGTTGCGCTCCCTCCCATTCTTTCTCGCGGAGGTCTAGAGCATAGTATGAGGTAATGGGGTCAGTCATGCAATTGCGATCGCTTACATTAGGCTGTTCAGAAACTTTAAATGTCTGTATCGGATGGAATGTTCTGCTTGCGGCAGCTTGAGTCGCAGTAAATACCATCTGAGAGGGCTTGGGTGCTGATAAATATTGCTTATTCTCCTCGGTAGATAGATTACCACTATCAGATGAAAAGGCCAAAGTTAGCTCGCGTTCCAGCCTCTGAAAGTGTGTACGTAGCAGATTTTGTACACTTAGCTCCCAACCAAAAGCCATGTTCCTTATTTTCCATGTGGGAGAGAAGATGATATTTCTCGGAAGGCCTGATTGTTGGATAGCCCAATTTCTGGTTGTTCTCACTTCTTTACAACTTTTATTTGGCGTCCCAGGGGTTCCCCTCCTCCTCTCTGAAACTAGGGATATCTTTAAAACATATTTGTTGTGGGCTGACGGTCAATTGAAATAGAAGTATAGATGATATCAGCAGAGCTGAAGTAAAGTGCGATCGGTCAGATCCCAGGCTAGCTCCGCCCCCAAAAGTGGCACACTTTATTGCAGTGCAAGTCAAGCAGGCTGGATAGATCAGAGCCCACCAGCTGGCTCACTCCGAATCGTGAAGCTGCAGATAGAGATAAAAAAGGGGGGGGGGTACTCCAATAGTGCATGAAATCACTACAGCATAAAAAACTGTTGGTCCGGTGTCCTGTAAAATAAAAGGAACCTCAGGAGTACCAGGGTCTTGCGGCACAGCTCCACTCACACTGTTGCCCTGCAAATGCTGTGTAGCTTTACCATTCACACTCGTATGGAGATGATGTGCCACTTATAATAAACCTCCAGCAGTCAAAACATGACTCACAAACTGACCACTTAAACCCTGCATACTCAACCCCATACCAGACATGCTTTTATTGCCCTGATCTGTGTGACGGGCACCAACTTCAGGCTGCGCCCCACACTGCCCCAGCAGCTCTTGTGCTCCCAGTTACTGGTCCACCTGCAAAAGATGTGCACCCATGCTGCGCCATGCCTTGATGCTCCTTTGCTGAAGGCCCTGCAACTTCACTGACCCTCGAATGAGCCACCACCTTCCACCCCAGGCAGGTCCGCAACCCCGTCACTCCTGACTCACCTACCGGAAGGAAGTCCATGTGCAAGCCTATCTGTCAGGGTGCCAGGAATCAGACTGAGACGAGAAGTGCAAAAATAATCACACCTTTATTAATAGCAAAAAATAATAAAAAGTCCACAAGTCAAATAACAAGCCAGGAATCAAAACCAGAGCTGGTAGTCAGACGAGCCGAGTCAGGAGCCAAAACGAATAGTTAGACAAGCCGAGTCAGGAGCCAAAACGAGTAGTCAGACGAGCCGGAATCAGGAACAAGGAGAACAGCAGAGTCAGGAACAAGCCAGGGATCAGGAACCAGGAGGGACCTCAGACAGCCAGGTAATAAACAGGAGCTCTCACAAACAGGTCTGAGACAACGCAAGGGCAAAGCATACTGAACAGAGGCCCTTTAAATAATAAGTGATGACATCACAATTCTGAGATTGCATCATGTCTCACACGGATGATGTACACCAGTCTGGCAATAAAAGGAAGTGCAGGAAATGAGCAGCATCACACAGTATGCACCAAAGTCAGCAAGAGAGGTGAGTAAAATGGCTGCCAGCAGCACATGGCAGGCAAAGCAGGGAAAAAACCCTGAGACTATTCCTACGAGCGCCTCTCCTGCTGTAAAATCTGCTGGCTGCCATGACTAACTAGACCCGCCGCCACTTCCCAATGACGCACCAGAAGTGCGTCACTGGAAGGGCGGTCACATGATGCTGCTCTAAAAACCTGCCGGTCGCCAAGTCCAAGAGTCCCTAAGTCCAATGTCTACACAACTGGGCCTTGCGGCCCAGCTATAGGGTTTAGCCCGAAGTCTGCAGAGGATGTCATCCCCCTGACCCCAGTTCCCTCTGTGACCACTGCCCCAGGGCCTGCTTGTTGTAAGAGTATAATTTTTACAATTACCCAAAACTGAGCTAGATTGAAGCAGGGATTGATTTGAGGTGAACACTGAGTCAGATTGGAGGTTTCAGGTGAGACACAACTGAGTGCAGATTGGAAATAAAGAGACAACTGAAGTGAGAGCAGGGGAGGCTAAATTAAAGTTTAAACTTCAATGAGAGGAGTCTAGGTGCTGGTGGGTTGTGTGCAAGACTTTGTAAGTGCAGATTGATTAAACCTGCATGCAAATGAAACTTGAATATGGACTTTTAACAAAGCACAGAAACATGCAAGGCTTGTTAGTGGATCTTCTTCCAAGCAGAACACACAATTGAAGCAGCTGTTGAGACTTTGTTGAAACAGCTTTCATAAAGTGTTTTGTCACCTGATGAGTTGCAGTTCCTCCTGTGTGTGAGAAAAGTGATTTGTCTTTCTGCCAGTGTAAGCCATCTTTAAAAATTAAAGCCAACTACTCAAAGCCAAATATTGCCTGATGTATACTTATTACTTTGTTTTTGTACAAGTTTCAATAAAAGGTCATCTGATTTTACAGCATTCCAATTTTCTACCTTTTTTAGGTACAAAGAAATGTGAAATATTTTTTTTAAACCTTTAATCATGACACACACACACATATATATATATATATATATATATATATATATATATATATATAGTAGAGTAGAAAACAGCACTCTCTGGACTTAAATTTAAACAGATAGTTTAATAGGTAACGTTTCTGGGAATGCTCCCCTTCATCAGACCAACAACATACAAGTGAAGCAAACATTTAAACATACATAGATCCCTCCCCCTTGTGAAAAAACCGCCAAAAAATGGTTGTCATAGCAACCAAACATACAGTGCATAGTAAATACAAATAGTCAAGCAATAGTTACATCACAAAACCCCAAAAATAAATAATCATTATAACTGGGCAGTTATATACAGAGCCATTGGTAACTATAACATAGATCAATGCATCCAGCCCCAAATCAAATATTACTATAAGGAACATAAGGGAAAAATAGAATATACTTCAGAATCAGGCTTTGTGGGCCTATTCCGTACAGCACCGTTTACAAATAGTCACGCAATAGTCATATCCCAAAATTACATAGTTATTAGAAATTGGCAGCTATATACAGAGTCATAGAAAATGTATTACAAATCAGTGCATCCAGCCCCATATCAAATGTTACTGGATGGTATATAAACTATAATTCAGCATCAGGCTCTATAAGCATATTCTGTTCAACATCATTTGTAGCCCGGTGATCAAAATGTTACAAATAGATCTTTGCAATATTATCTGCCTTAAGTGCCTCCAGCGGTCCTATATAGCACGTAATATAGATACCATAGCAATAAATACTAGCAATAATCTGGTATCCATAATCCTAATATAAGGGTCATATACTAACTACAATCCCCTTCATATGTTAAAATACAAGGTAACGATAGTGGAGATTGCAAGAGTAGTGATCGTCATACCTGATCGTAACAGTAGCTAAGAAGAAACATCGTGTGTGGCAGTGTTGAATGCAGGCCTATGCAAATGCTTACGGACTGCACCGTGTCTCGCACAGTTTAAAAAGTGCGCATGCGTATCGCCTCAGGGCGGTCCGCCCCCAAGACATCAAACAGTGTACCAATTGGCTATAAAGGACAAGCCCCTACATGTAGATATGTGAAAAATGTGACCAACGAGTAATGGCTAGAATGTGATTACTATGACCCAGCGTTAGTGTTTCAAAAAGAGAAATGCGAGTAAAGACAATATGTAAAGATGTAAACACAATGGGGATGGTTAGGGGCAAAAGTGTATACATTACCCCATAGGCAAGTAGATACCTCAGGTTGCTGAGTGACTCAGCCCATATTGAGTAAGAGCCCCCATAGAGGATAAGTGAAGATCGGTCACTACAAGAGCAATCCTAGTGCTCAGCTCTGGGATCTATATAATGATTGGCCCTAACGGGACAAGGCCCACTATATCAAGATACTGTGTCCAAACCATCAGAAAAACCATAGAGTTAAAGGAGCAGGGAAACTTTAAAAACAGGTTAGGTCAGATCTCACTTAAAGCATATGCACGAGAAATCCTGGTGATATGATATATGATTCTGTATTATAGTACATTGACACAAAACCAACCAGAACAAAGGTAGTCATAATAAAATCAGCTACAAATATAGTGTGATGTGTTAGCCAACAGGATAGTATGATGCGTTAACTAGCAGGGAGAAGTAAGTTCAGAAAATATGTAAACGGAATTGCTTAGCCCTGTCTCTACATAGTCAAATGTCACTAATGACAGCAGGGAGAGTACTTCCCATATGTTGGGTAAGCAAGGATAGGGAATATATATATATGTAAGAAAGGCATTATGAGTGCAACCACATCTACTTAATAAGATGAGATGCACAATATATTAATGCACATGCTTCAGTTAAATAATCAACATTCAGAGAAAATCATAAAAAAATCATAGAAAACAGTGCCAGTCTATCCCCATAATCAAACCTCTGGGGTGTATGGTATCCAATTTAAAGATCCACTCTGCTTCTTTTTGTAGGAGACGAGTGTCCCTATCACCGCCCCTAGGAAGTGGGGGTACGTGATCAATGAGCTTGAATCTAAGGTCAGCAACAGAGTGACCCTTCTCCACGAAATGTCTGGCCACCGGATAGATAGTTTAGTTAATTAATTTATTGATAGTGTAGTGTTAGGTTTAATTGTAACTTAGGTTAGGATTTATTTTACAGGTAATTTTGTAATTATTTTAACTAGGTAGCTATGAAATAGTTATTAACTATTTAATAGCTATTGTACCTAGTTAAAATAAATACAAAGTTGCCTGTAAAATAAATATAAATCCTAAAATAGCTACAATATAATTATTTGTTATATTGTAGCTATATTAGGGTTTATTTTACAGGTAAGTATTTAGCTTTAAATAGGATTAATTTATTTAATAAGAGTTCATTTATTTTGTTAGATAAAAATTATATTTAACTTAGGGGGGTGTTAGTGTTAGGGTTAGACTTAGCTTTAGGGGTTAATACATTTATTAGAGTAGCGGCGAGGTCCGGTCGGCAGATAAGGGGTTAATACTTGAAGTTAGGTGTTGGCAATGTTAGGGAGGGCAGATTAGGGGTTAATAATATTTATTATAGGGTTTTTGAGGCGGGAGTGAGGCGGTTTAGGGGTTAATACATTTATTATAGTGGCGGCGATGTCCGGTTGGCAGATTAGGGGTTAATAAATGTAGGTAGGTAACGGCGACGTTGGGGGGGGCAGATTAGGGGGTAATAAATATAATATAGGGTTGGCGATGTTAGGGGCAGCAGATTAGGGGTACATAGGGATAATGTAGGTTGCGGCGGTGTGCGGTCGGCAGATTAGGGGTTAAAAAAAATTTAATAGAGTGGCGGCGATGTGGGGGGACCTCGGTTTAGGGGTACATAGTTAGTTTATGGGTGTTAGTGTACTTTAGAGCACAGTAGTTAAGAGCTTTATGAACCGGTGTTAGCCCAGAAAGCTCTTAACTCCTGACTTTTTTCTGCGGCTGGAGTCTTGTCGTTAGAGTTCTAACGCTCACTTCAGCCAAGACTCTAAATACCGGTGTTAGAAAGATCCCATTGAAAAGATAGGATACGCAATTGACGTAAGGGGATCTGCGGTATGGAAAAGTCGCGGCTGGAAAGTGAGCGTTAGACCCTTACCTACAAGACTCTAAATACCAGCGGCCGGCCAAAACCAGTGTTAGGACCCCTAACGCTGGTTTGGACGGCTAACACAGAACTCTAAATCTAGGCGTTAGGTTCCTGTTAGCACCAAGCACTTTATAACCACTGATTAAATTTATTTTGAAGTTATATTTAAACTTAAAACTTATTTTATATACATCTAGACCTTATGCACTTAAAATCCTATTAATGTTCGGTACCTACTAAATATGGAATCAGACACTCCTTAATAACAATGACAATATAATCTGGTCTCAGAAATAATAATGAGTCAAGTGTCTCTATAATATATATATATATCAACGGATACTAGCTGAGAGATATTTTCTCTTAACAGCAATTCCATCTCTATAACCTACTGAAAAACATTATTTATTTCAATGTAGGGATTGTTCTCTTATTATAATAAAGTTAATTCAATCCATTGGGTTTTAATTTGATTCATAGATCATAAGTTTTGAAACCTATATAGCGCGATTACTTACAGAGTTTATGTCGGACCAATTTAAATACTCAAGTTTATGTTAACTTATTTTTTTAGCTTACTATCTGTGTTTATGTAGAAGGGAGTTATATCAATGAATTTTGCTATCCGATGTATATATTCATCGTAATCATGATGATTATACACAAATCCTTGGATCGGATTACAATATTTAACCCAATTTTCCTCTGAGTACATAAAGTCTTCAGACCTATAACGCTAGTTACTTAGCGTATTTATATGTTCTTTAAATTGTTTCTAAAATTGTCATGCGAGCACCAACATTTGTTTACATGATCGTCCAATCATATTGGTCCTATGTTACACACCCCTGCCGGTCATGACTTGTAAGCTTGTGGATTGGTTCTAGCAGCCTGAGTGATGTGTCAGATTGAGCGACTAGTTTAGAAACCAATCCAGTACTTCTGTTACTGACAATATCTTCCAATCACGTTTATGAGGTGGGCGATAAAGTGCAATAAATAACGCTGAGTAGCAGCGGCCCGCACCCCCTCTGAGGAAGCGTTCTTTGTGAAACGCGCATCAGGGGTCCGACAGGAATAGCTCTGTCTCTCCTAGTCGTCCTTTTAACTTGCTTACTCTGGTGAAATAATATGCTCTAATAATATCTTAAGTATTTTCGCTCCCAGCCTCCAGTCTTAACTATAATTGGTTAAATTTAATTCAGCCCTCGGATTGTAAGGGCTTAACTTATTGTAACACAATTGTGACTGTGGGCTGGTTGATACTAGTAATCATACTTATTATAGCAAATATCCACTTTGGCCTTACTGAGTTTAAGTGTTTTTAATACTTCAGCCTTTGCTACTGTATGCATGTGTGTTCCTAGTTGATTTAAATAAAGGTTATAATGTATGAATGAAATGGAACTTTTAAACACCTTATGCATTTTGGGAATCTCATACCCTGCAGAGTTTACGTTTATGGTATAATTGTGGAGTAGTTTGCTACAAACTTCATTGTATTTCTCTTTACAATTAGTTTATCTAGTTGTTGTATCCTGTTCAACTCAGACTCCACGACAGGTATTGTTTCTAAGAATCATTATAATTAATATACAGTTCATGCACTCACTATACTAGAACACTGATATATAAACGATACCTGCTACTTTTCTAACTCTGTTACCCCCTAACCTAATATGTTCTAAAGTTTATACTTTGGGAGAATATACTCAGATCTCTTTTCTGAGTTTAGCCCTTTTCTGAGGGGGGGGGGGGTGATATTAATTTTAATAAATATGGATATCCAAAATGATATGGCTAATCACCATCAAAAGAGATTACAAGAATTAAACTCTAGCTTTAATGTCTCAACTAGGGACAATATACAAATCAATGAGGAGGAATTAAATAATGTTTTATGTAGACTACACCAGACATTACACAAACAATCAAAAAGGTGGTAGAACTGGCACTTCTTTGAGAAGTATGCTGAAAAAAACATAATTCCCAGAGGATTAAGGATGAAGGTTTTTCCAGCCTTCACACTTAATAATGATGATCTAGTTAAACAGTGGGAGACTGCATTATCAGAATGCTCTCTGAAATTAATACAAATATTAATTAAACATGACAAATTGGAGCTAACTAAATTAGATGCAGAAATCGAAGAATACAATGCCCAATTGTCACAATTCAATGATAAAATTGACTATACAACTCAGTATGACAAATATCAGAAAGAATTAGATAAATTGGAGCTAGAAATAGTAGCTACTAAAAACAAATGCTCTAAAGAGACATTGAAGACTTTCAAAATCATCAAGTCCATCGCTGGCACAACCATACCACATTCAGACAGAGAACTAATAAATACCTAGTTCAACAGCCTGATAGCGCAGAGAGTGAAACTGATATTTCTGATAATGACTCAGACATTCACAAGGGGGATGAACATACTGATACCATCACCAATGTCTCTGGAGCTAGACCTAAGAGTTATAGCTCGGTACAATCCTCCATAGCTTCTTCCTCCTCTTCTTCTTCTTTTTTGTCCACCACACCTCACAACATAACTCAACCTGTTACTCAAATCAATCAGGCAACCACACAGAACAGGGGGAACAAACACAAGTTTTCAGGCCCAGTGAGACAATCCACGAGGAGAAGGGAATTGAGTCCCTTCACCAAGATAAGGATGAACAAATGAGAATCATTAACTTATCTGACCATACACTGAGTACTACACACAAATCAGTACTATCTAGAGGGCTATCATTTTGTCCAGTTAATTCTCTGAATAAGTTTGAGGTGATTAAAGACATCCATTTATTCTCAAGAAAGATACTATTAAAGAAACTATATGCCTATAACCCAAATAGTCTTAATGCAGAGAACTTAGTTACAGCTGATATTTTACATGAACTATCAGAAGATGGTACAGATACTCAAGTTGATGAATTAACACCTATTCTACAAACCTGGAAATCTAATGTTAAACCAAAATCTACATATGTTCCCTCTTTATCCATGTCACCTGAGATACAGATGTTCTGTAAAATGGTATCTCAAAAGATAGAACAATTACCTATATATAGTGTCAAAAAAATGTAAGTACTACTGAAATTCATGCATTAAAAGATATTGAATCATGGCATGACATCATAATTAAACCATCAGACAAGGGTGGGAATGTGGTCTTGTGGCCACGACAAATGTATATGGACGAAGCTACTAAACAATTGTCTAATAATTCATGTTACAAACAGTTAATATTTAATCCCCAAAGTTAATATTTTATGCAATATAATAGAATGATCAAAGATGCTTGGGAAGCTAATATACTCTCCAATTCTGAAAAAAGTATTTAATGAAGGAAAATCCAAAGAGTGCCACACTATACTTTTTACCTAAAGTACACAAAAATCCTGTGATCCCACCAGGAAGACCTATCATGTCAGGAAATGATAACTTAGCAGAGAATGCTAGCAAATTTGTGGATTTGAGACTAAGAGAATATTTGACCACTCTACCTTCCTACGTACATGATACCATGGAGGTGCTACAAATGTTACAAAACATCAAATTAACTGACAATATGTGACTAGTTACAGAGGACGTAGACTCTCTATATACTAACATCAGACATAAAGATGGAATTGAAGCCATCAACTATTATCTAGCTTCTAATAACTGTGACAATGCAGCACATAATGACTTTATAATCCAACTGTTACATTTTATCCGGACTCACAATTTCTTCACATTTAATGATAAATACCTTTTACAAACACAGGGTACCGCGATGGGCACTGCCTGTGCGCCGACTTATGCAAATTTGTTTCTTGGCTATTGGGAACTCTTTTGTGTATTTTCTGATCAATTAAAATTACATACTGAGCACATACCAGTGTGGTTAAGATTCATAGATGATGTCTTATTCATCTGGGAAGGGACATTTGATGAATTACAAATATTCATAACGAAATTAAATGAAAATAAACTGAATATAAAACTCACTTATTCAGCCAGTCAACAGGAAATCTGCTTTTTGGATTTGAAAATATTTAAAAACAACGAGGGATTTATAAATACAACTATCTATAGGAAGGAGAAAGCTACCAACACTCTCTTACACCAGTCTAGTGCCCACTCACCAAGTACTCTAAAAGCAATACCTTATGGCGAATTCTTGCGACTCCGCCGTAACTGTACCAATACTGAGATCTATATGACAGAAAGTACTGTTTTAACACAAAGATTGATTTCACAAGGATATAGCAAGAAATCTGTCAAAAGAGCTAAATATAAGGCACTTAGAAAATGCAGAGAGGAATTATTAGTCCCCAAAGTGAAAGTCAAAACTGAATCCTGTCCTACAATGATAAACACATATAACCCCCAGATGACACATGTAATCAGAATTATAAATGATCATTGGAAAATACTGCAGAATGATTATACTCTAAAATCTGTAATTGGAAAGAAAGTATCATTGGGGTATAAAAGACCCAATAATCTACTAGACAGGCTGGTATCTAGTCATTTTATCAGATCTGTCAAGAAAAAAGATAGTGACCCTGGAATGTACCCCTGCAGTACATGTTCAGCCTGTAAATTTGTATGGAAAACCAAAACCATAACAGAGAAAACAGGTAGAATGTACAAATTGCCATCTCATTTCTCATGTAGAACGATAGGAGTGGTATATGTACTCTACCGTTCATGCCAAATGGCCTATGTTGGCATGACTACAAGAGAAGTAAGAACACGCATTCTAGAACATACTTACAATATAAAAATGCTCAAAGAAATTTAAACAGAGGCAAAAAAATCACATCAGTTGCTTAACACTTTTCATTACATCACAACAGCTTATCTAAGGGTTTGAAATACACAGTAATTCAAAAAGCATCCCTTGGCATCAGGGGTGGAAACATTGAGAGAGTCTTGTTAAAAATGGAGTGCAAGTGGATTTAGTTATTAAATGCAGTAAAACCTAATGGAAGGAATGATTATAATAATTATTTTGTATATTTATAATATAACTGCACATTCCTCTTTTCCTTTCTGATACTTAGTATTGTACACTAATAAAAAGGTTCTATTCTCTCGTTTTTAGTAATACTCTGGTATTCACCAGCACCTTCAACTGTAAGTTCCTAGCATACACTAATTTTCATTAGTTAATACACTTATATCAAATTTAGAATTCCCAAGCATTAACCTTATTAACCTTATTAGCTTGAATTCATGAGCATATTTGTCACTAATATTTTTAATATTTTTTTTTAGTTGTGCACTTATTACCTCACTTAGGTTCCTGTTAGCACCAAGCACTTTATAACCACTGATTACATTTATTTTGAAGTTATATTTAACACTTATTTTATATACAGTACATCTAGACCTTATGCATTTAAAATCCTATTAATGTTCGGTACCTAATACTCTATAATATATATATATATATATATATATCAACGGATACTAGCTGAGATATATTTTCTCTTAACAGCAATTCCATCTATATAACCTACTGAAAAACATTATTTATTTCAATGTAGGGATTGTTCTCTTATTATAATAAATTTCATTCAATCCATTGGGTTTTAATTTGATCCATAGATCATAAGTTTTGAAACCTATATAGCGCGATTACTTACAGAGTTTATGTCGGACCAATTTAAATACTCAAGTTTATGTTAACTTATTTTTTGAACTTACTATCTGTGTTTATGTAGAAGGGAGTTATATCAATGAATTTTGCTATCCGATGTATATTTTCATCGTAATCATGATGATTATACACAAATCCTTGGATCGGATTACAATATTTAACCCAATTTTCCTCTGAGTACATAAAGTCTTCAGACCTATAACGCTAGTTATTTAGCGTATTTATATGTTCTTTAAATTGTTTCTAAAATTGTCATGCGAGCACCAACATTTGTTTACATGATCGTCCTATCATATTGGTCCTATGTTACACACCCCTGCCGGTCATGACTTGTAAGATTGAGGATTGGTTCTTGTAGCCTGAGTGATGTGTTCCTTTACACACACCCTCTGTCTGATCACGAGTGCCTAATACGTCATAGCATGTCAGATTGAGCGACTAGTTTAGAAACCAATCCAGTTCTTCTGTTACTGACAATATCTTCCAATCCCACTTATGAGGTGGGAGATAAAGTGCAATAAATAACGCTGAGTAGCAGTGGCCCGTACCCCCTCTGAGGAAGCGTTCTTTGTAAAACGCACGTCAGGGGTCCAACAGGAGTAGCTCTGTCTCTTCTAGTCGTCCTTTTAACTTGCTTACTCTGGTGAAATAATATGCTCTAATAATATCTTAAGTATTTTCGCTCCCAGCCTCCAGTCTTAACTATAATTGGTTAAATTTAATTCAGCCCTCGGATTGTAAGGGCTTAGCTTATTGTAACACAATTGTGACTGTGGGCTGGTTGATACTAGTAATCATACTTATTATAGCAAATATCCACTTTGGACTTACCGAGTTTAAGTGTTTTTAATACTTCCGCCTTTGCTACTGTATGAATGTGTGTTCCTAGTTGATTTAAATAAAGGTTATAATGTATGAATGAAACAGAACTTTTAAACACCTTATGCATTTTGGGAATCTCATACCCTGCAGAGTTTACGTTTATGGTATAATTGTGGAGCTGTTTGCTACAAACGTCATTGTATTTCTCTTTACAATTAGTTTATCTAGTTGTTGTATCTTATTGTAGTAGTATAACATAACAAATCACTGTGTGTAATGCACACATTTTAGATGATTAATCTCTTTCTATTATTTTTATTATATTTAATTATCAAACGATATATTGCTGTAGGTAACATATAATGTATGAACAATACACATTTTTGTGATGTATATAGTAGCATTATTTCTATGTTAAACCCAACTGCTTTCTAAATATTTCCTAATCTTCCAACTCTAAAGAAATATATATTTTTGACCAACAATGGATTTCACATTTCACAGTATTATGTTATCTAGCATTACATTATGTGAAGCTTTGGATGCGCCATGTTGGGTAAGAGGTCACATGAAAAGGTGTTAAATCCGTCATTTGATTAGATTACGTTGCTCCGCAATACTGGATGCACCATGTTGTGTAAGACGTCACATGCAAAGGTGTTAAATCCGTCATTTGATTGGATTACGTTGCTCCCCGATATTGGATGCGTCATGTTGCATACCACGTCACATGCAAAGGTGTTAAATCCGTTATTTGATTGGATTACGTTGTTCTGCGATATTGGATGCACTTGTCAAGGTGCCAGGAATCAGACTGAGACAAGAAGTGCAAAAATAATCACACCTTTATTAATACAAAAAAAAATAATAAAAAGTCCACAAGTCAAAAAACAAGCCAGGAATCAAAACCAGAACTGGTAGTCAGACAAGCCGAGTCAGGAGCCAAAGCGAATAGTCAGACGAGCCGGAATCAGGAACAATGAGAACAGCAGAGTCAGGAACAAGCCAGGGATCAGGAACCAGGAGGGACATTAGACAGCCAGGTAATACACAGGAGCTCTCACAAACAGGTCAAAGCATACTGAACAGAGGCCCTTTAAATAATAAGTGATGACATCACAATTCTGAGACTGCATCCTGTCTCATACGGATGATGTACACCAGTCTGGCCATAAAAGGAAGTGCAGGAAATGAGCAGCATCACACAGTATGCACCAGGGTCAGCAAGAGAGGTGAGTAAAATGGCTGCCAGCAGCACATGTCAAACAGATCAGGGAAAAAAAGGAGACTAAATGGCACTACTATCCAGTATTCTCAAGATGCTCTATAGTGATTAAGACAGGTAATTTACCTTACTGTAATACTGAGAGTTAGGTGCTGTGTACCGTTTTATTCTGAAAAGAAGGGGTTGTTTCAATACTAAGATTGAAAGATGTACACTTATTAGCACTCACATCTGAGAAAATGTGGCTATAGATTAGAACATGTGGTTCCAAAGGGGAGACGGTCTATGCCGTAAAAGTTAAAATATAACCTTTATTAGAATTTCATAAAAAATATGGTCCACAAAACAAACACAAACATATATAAATAAAAATGCAGAATGTTGAGGAGGATACTGTATACTTGGTATATGTGCTAAGCGTAGGCAAATGCACTGAGAAATAACTCTTAGACCAGGATTGGAATATTCCTGATCAAGAGGATATTCCCTTATTTAAGCGACTTTAGTATACAATATAGTGCTTGTGAATACAAGTATATGTGATTCTTGAACATTCAATTTTGCTCATAATTTTGTACTTCTAATGTTCCTGGTCACTAGGATATTCTCTTATTATAGTACATTTAGTATACAGTATAGTGCTTGTGAATACAAGTATGTGTGATTCTTGAACATACACATTCAATTTTTCATGTTCATAATTTTGTACTTCTGATAAGATGATATATGTACTTCACAACTTATTGTGCCCTTAATTCTGGTGATCCAGTATTGTAATCTTTAAATTGCTCTTTTTGTTAGTGAAGCAGAGTTTGCTAACTAAATTGTAGTTGTTAAATTGTGGCCGTTATTTTAAAGTATTATTGGCTCTGGTCACACTAAAATATAGAGCAAAGTGCCCACTTCATTAGGCCCTTGAGGATATTTATATAATAAGGTTCCCCTTTCGGGTTAGGTTGTATAGATACACAATTTTTAATAAATAATACACATTGATGTTGGTGCTTATAAACCGTTAATTGCTGGACATGCAGTTAGTATCATGTGCCGATATTCTCCTTGACTTATAGTGACAAGCGTGGCTATATTCTTAATAGAATTATAATAATGAATTGGGTTGCACATCTATATGGCGTGCACAGTTTGTATTAGATAGTATAACTGAATAAGAGAGCCACAGTGTCTTAACACATACGTGTTACAATTTCAAGGCTGTGTGTAATTTACACTCATTGATACAAATGTTGCCATTTCAATGTAGCAGTTATAAGAATCCATACAGCGTGGATTTATACATAGGTTATTATATCGTGTTTCTAAGGATATTTAACTAAAATGCCCAATGGCTTCATACAACCGGTATAGAATGATTAAATACTAATAGCATCGCATGCTATTGTTATGCAATGCACTACTGTTAGCTTAACGTTTTATATGGCTGGCCCATTAACTTCGTTGTGATACAATCCATCATTAATTCATACTCAAATGCCCACGGGCTTCACACAAGCGGTATAGAATAATTAAATACTAATAGCATCGCATGCTATTGTTGTGCAATGCACTACAGTTAGCTTTACGTTTTATATGGCTTGCCCATTAACTTCGTTGTGACACCATCCACCATTCATTCATACAATTGGCTGTTAGCCGTTCTATATTGTATTGGCGTGATTTAGTCACCGCTACAGCGTACTGCTATAGTTAGCTATGTCTTTGTATTAATGGCCTATTGGCTTAAATGCACATTAATTCTACAATTCATTCATATATTTGGCTAATCGCCATTCAAAATTATAACGCTATGGTTTAAATAACGCAGCTATAAGTGCTATATCCTTTCTCAACATTCGCTGGTTAAAAGTTTGGCTTAAAGCCTAACAACAATTCACTGCCTGCCCTAACATGTTTCGCCACCAACGTGGCTTTCTCAAAGGGAGATCAGGGAAAAAACCCTGACAGCACCATGTTTGCGAATGAAAACACAAGTTTAAAACCATGATTTTCTAGGTTTATGGATTGTGTCAATCATGTACATTGTTGAAACATAGATGATAAAGAGTAAATAAATATCTATTGATGGCTGTCTCCTGAAATAAATGGATGAAGGCAATGTGTTGTTAATCCCGAATATATTTTGAGGCAAGTGCTAATCCATGAATGTTCATCGATGAATATACTCCATCTTGTTTAATATGTTTGTCAACAATATTTTTTCATTAACAAATAATTCACGTGTTGTGTTTAATTGTCTACATTGAAAATTCCTAAACATGCGCATTTGTATTTGAAGTCATGTCTTAATACGCATTCACCTAAATCATGATATATATATATATAGATATATATATATATATATATATATATATATATATATATATATATATATATATATATATATATATATATATATATATATATGAGAGATGTATACTTTTTATAGATGTTATGTCCTGAAATGTTCAATATCGGACATGAAGCCCTAAATGTATCTTTCATTTGTTATGTTGAACATACAATTTTACCCCGGTTTCCAATTCTCTTCTATTCTCATATGTGCTTCAGTCTCTTGGTATAATGTGTTGAAGGAGCATCAATACACTACTAGTTTTTAAGTGAACACATGGGTGAGGCAATGACAATCGGTAGATATATGCAGCCACCAATCAGCAGATCAAAGCTATGTTCTTTACTGCTCCTGAGCTTTCCTAGATAAACCTTTCAGCAAAGGATAACAAGATAACGAATCAAAGAATATGAGTAAACGTGAATATTGTTTAAAATGTTATGCTCTGTCAAAATCATGTAAGCAAATTTTCTGCTTTCATGCACCTTTTAAATGAAATATATTTCCCAAATAAGTAAAACACTTTAAGCTAGCTTGAAAAATATACACTTGATTTAACGTATTCAATGTTGTCAACACAGAGAGAAATATGGCATACAGGCTTGTTATAAAATACCAATATTTGCTTGATTTAACAAGCACATATAGATATACCAATAAGCCATAAGAACTAGTATATGTTAGCATATGTTCTTGTTTAAGCTATGTTGTTTGCATCAACACAGTGATATGCCATCATGTATAATTGTAATGGTCATTGTTTTGTATTAGGAGAACAGGTTTGGACATCACTTCACAAAAACGAATCAATCTAATCAACAAGGACAGAATGTGATGATGTTGTCTCAACACACTTGTAAAACACACTCTGCAAACAATCTGCCTCCATGGACCCTGGTCCCATAGAAGCCTATTAAATACAGAGTGTACTCCACAAGTGTAAGGAGACAACACCATCACATAATTATCCTTTACACATTAACTTTAAATTAAAAACAATTACATCTAAACTTAATTACAGATAGCCCTCAGTTTACGCCGGGGTTAGGTTCCAGAAGGAATGGTTGTAAATCGAAACCGTTGTAAATTGAAACCCAATTTATAATGTAAGTCAATGGAAAGTGAGGGAGATAGGTTCCAGGCCCCTCTCAAAATTATCATAAGTAACACCTAATACATTATTTTTAAAGCTTTGAAATTAAGACTTTAAATGCTAAACAGCATTATAAACCTAATAAAATAATCACAGGCACAGGAGATGATGGTCCAGGAGTTGATGATCAAGAAGTTGATGGTCCAGGCTCTTGTGACCTTCCAATTTCCGGATATGGTCTGCTTGCCCACTCCCGGAGGACCTGTAATATGTTATTTTGAACATTCAACATATTTGTTTGTCCTATCAGGGTGTTCACTGCATTGTTCATAAACTGTTTGTGTGCCTGTTGTGCCCTCCGGAAGTTCTGCATTTCCTCCAGGAAGCCCCTAATTAGCTCCACCTCTGGGATTTCGGGGGCAATGTTCTCCCTAGGGGGAGCTGTTGCACAGCGGGCTAATGCTGCATGGGGGGGGGCTGCTGCTGCAGGGATATCTTCTGCAGGGGGGCTGGTGCAGGGATATCTTCTGCCAGGTTCTCCTCCAGTTCTCCCTGAGGTGGACTGTCATCTTCTGCACCACTTTCATGGGTGAAGGAAGAGCATGTTCATGCTGCGTTTCCTCCTTACCGGCCTCAGACTCTGTATATTTGGAAATTAAAGAAATAAGAGACATTAGCACAGTTCCAAATAAAGATGTAAATGTTCTATTTAAAAGTGTATTAATGAGGCTGCCTTCATAATTCAATTGTAACCATAAGCAATCGATACGATTTACATATTTGCAAACCCGTCTTTCGGATATCTAGATGGTCAATATGAATGTATTTTTGCATGCATCTTAAATCTGTTTAAATGCACACATAATCTGTAGACTAAATACTAATGTGATGGCTTTCCTTCAAATCCAACTTTCTCAAGGTAATTCTGAATACGTTTACGTAATAATGTTTAAAAAAGCGTAATTGCGTTAGTCATATCCGTAATTTATTTTGCGTGTGAATGGGTTATGAGGGAGATGTAAAGAGATTATTAAATGAGCTTACCATCAGATGAGAAGTGCAGGTTCCCGGTATTGAGTCTTCCTTCGATCCCGACTAGGGCCACCTCGGAGATGTTGGGATGCAACATTTCCTCCCAGTGGCTGTAAACAAATGTCTGCTCCAGGCCGCCCCCGGTCCCTGCATTGTAGTCCCTCTTCTTGATCTCACTTTTGCAGTACCGGTAGCGGTGCTGTATTGATTTTTTATCCCTCCTGAACTCCCCCACTGCATTGACAGCATCTCAAATCTCCTGCCACAACTGTTTCTTGACTGAAGGGGTGGCCTTTTGGTGCCTGCAGCCTCCTAGCTCTCTCCATATAGGCCGCTATAAGGGCCTCCTTGTCCTCCCTGGTATACCTCTCCTCCCTCTGCCTGGGCTTCCCATGTGATGTGAGCCTCTGTTCTCCGGAGTGTATTGCGCGCTGTCTGCGCTCCTGACCTACACCACTGGGCCCAGCCACTTGCTCATCTTCAACAATGTGGCTGGGCCCACCCACCCTGACCTCTCCCCCTTGCTCTCTCCCCCTTGCTCTCTAGTTCCTCTCCCCCTCCCTGTCCCAACCTCCTCCCTAACCTGACTAATAAGCTCTAACATCTTCTCACTGATCTCCTGCCTCGGCTGTCCCCTAGTCCTCCTTCCCGCCACACCCTTTCAAAAGGTGAAAGTGCTCAATTGAAAGGGGGGTCAAAATAATGAAATAAAAGTAAAAAGTGATCAAAGTGTGAATGGGATTTATAAAATAGGGTAAGGGGTAGTAATGAACAGACAAACGTATACAAAAAAAGGAGTAAATGAGTGTGACGAACCAAGGTTATCCAACCCTGCGCCAGTCACTTATTTGGCACAGAAAGGGTTTTCAGCCCCCTTTTCTGTCACCAACAGGTCACAATCTAGCCACACCAGGCAAGCTTGTGATTCAGTTTAGTGGGTGCAAGAGTTAATCCCACTCCCTAGTCTGTACTAGACGTAAGAGAAATGCCCTAAACTCCCTTTTAATGTCACCCACACTAAACCAACAATCCTATAGCTCAAATGCTGCCACCACTTAAAATTTATTAAAGGGAAAATCTTAAGGAAAACCCCAGACTTTACACATTAACTCTAGAAATACAATTTAGCAGAAAATAACCTAAAATTATACAGTTCTAATATTCCAGTCTCTTTCAGTAACGTGGTTCAATTATTAGACAAAGGCCAAACTTAATAAAGGAATTATTTATTATGCCAAAAATATTATGCACAATGCATTATTAATAAAAAGTTGTTACAAATAAAATTACACACGCAAACAGTATTTTAAAATAAAAAGGAGAAAAACAGAATTGAATACTTTCCTAGTCTTCAAGATATGCGCCAGGGGCTGGCATAAAAATGATGGCTCCTTACTTCTGTACAGCAGCTCCCCTTGTAAGAATGACAATCTTATTGTTAAAAAATAAGATTCATAAACCCTACTTTTCAGAGATAAGGTTGCTTAACCACAACCTCCTGGCCGGGCTAAGAAACCCCCCTGTCTTTACAACCTTCAATAGACTAATTTCTTGCCTGAATTTATACAACCCATTATCATTCCTGCTAGGTAAGAAATTTCTATATTTACATATTTAGAACCTCTTAGTTTTATTGGGAGAACCGGTTTGATATCAAATATGCCATAGGTTGTCATATTTACCTGCCTTTAGGTTATAACAGCTTTAACCCACATATGTACATAATATACCAATGTCCTGTCAGTGACCTGGTCAGTTTTTGTAATGAAGAGCCTGTTTTGCGTCAGGCATTCTATTGACAGCTTAAGCCATAAACTTTATCCTGTGTCTCTCTGTGACTAAGAGTTTCAGTGACTTTATGACCCAATGCATACACACTAACATTTGGTGGCTATTTAGAGGGTTCTGGCACTTCAAAGAAAATACAAACACAATTCTTCTTGAAAACAAATAACTGTTTTGAGTGCAAGCTACACAAAGTTAACTCCTTAGCAGCTGAATCCTGAGATAGTTGTGACACCTCCCCCAATAAGAGACGCAAAAGGGGGTGGCTACAAGTGACAGACCATCAGCATTACCATGCGTACTGCCCTTTTTATGTTGTATGGTAAACTCATGTTGTTGTAGAGCTAGGCTCCACCTGAGGAGTTTACCATTTGAGCCAGCTACCCTATGTAACCAGTGTAAGGGATTGTGGTCAGTTATCACTGTAAACTGGCGTCCATACAGATAAGGCTGTAGCTTTTGCAAGGCCCAAACTATAGCAAGGCACTCTTTTTCCACAGTGGCATATGCCACTTCTCGCGGGAGTAATTTCCTGCTGAGGTACACAATGGGGTGCTCCTCACCTTTCTTATCCACCTGACTCAGCACAGCCCCTAGCCCATAGTTAGAAGCATCCGTTTGCACTATGAATCTCCTGTGGAAATCAGGGGCCTGTAGTACAGGGGAGGCCGTAAGGGCAATTTTCAGTAAATTAAAAGCCCTGTCACACTCAGGGGTCCATTTGACTGTTAGAGGTAGGCTTTTCTTTGTAAGGTCTGTTAGGGGTTTGGCTATGGTACTATAGTGTGGCACAAACTTTCTATAGTACCCTGCGGTACCCAGGAAGGACATAACCTGTTTCTTTGTCTTAGGGGTGGGCCAGGCCATTATGGCTTCAGTTTTACTGGGCTCGGGGCGCAGTATCCCTCCTCCCACCAGGTGACCCAAGTACTGGACCTCCCCCATGCCCAGCTGACACTTATCTGGTTTTATAGTTAGCCCAGCAGTGGCTATTCGGTCCAATACACTGGCTAAATGTGTGAGGTGTTCCTCCCAGGTATCACTGAACACTGCAATATCATCCAGGTATGCAAAAGCTTGCCCCTCTAGCCCCTCCAATAACTGGTTAACTAGCCGCTGGAATGTGGCAGGGGCATTTTTCATCCCAAAGGGCATCACTTGGAACTCATATAACCCAAAAGGAGTGATAAAGGCAGATCTCTCTTGTGCTTCTGGGGTCATAGGGATCTGCCAGTATCCCCTGCTGAGATCCATGATACTCAGATACTTGGCCCCTGCTAGCCTGTCCAGTAGCTCATCTATGTGAGGCATAGGATAAGCATCAAATTCAGTCACCAAGTTTAGCTTTCTGTACCTAGTGGTTTTGTCCTTTTTGGGGACTAGTACCACTGGGGAGGCCCAGGGGCTGTGGGACTTACAAATCACTCCAAGCTCTAGCATCTCCTCTATCTCCCTTTTTATGTCAGCACTGACCTGCAAGGATACCCTGTAAGCTGTTTGTCTGAGGGGATGGTGATTCCCAGTATCTACATGATGTGTGACTAGGTGTGTCCTGCCAGGCTTCCCTGTGAACACGCTGTAGTAAGGCCTAAGCACCTCAGACAGCTGATGCCGCTGATCCCCAGTTAAGTGGGCACTAATCTGGGCAGCTTCTAGGGTGTTGTTTTTCCTGGTGGGGGCCAGTAAATCAACAAGAGGGTCAGTCTCATGCTCTTCCCCAGGCAAACTACACACAGTTAACACGGTGGGTTCTCTGTCATAATAAGCTTTTATCATATTTATATGATAGATTTTTTGCCTTTTACCCTCCTCATCCAGAGACACCACATAGTTCACATCATTCATCCTCTTTAGGATAGTAAATGGACCCTCCCAGGCAGCCTGTAGTTTGTTCTGTCTCATGGGTATTAAAACAAGCACTTTCTGTCCCACATCATACACTCTCTCTCTGGCATTCCGGTCATACCACTGCTTCTGCTTAGACTGGGCAGCCTTTAGGTTTTCCTGTACCTCCCCCACTAGGCTATGCATTCTGTCCCTGAACCTTATCACATAGTCTACTACTGAGGTCTCTTGAGCACCCAATTTCCCTTCCCATCCCTCCCTGATCAGATCAAGGGGGCCACGCACTCTGCGTCCATATAGGAGTTCAAAGGGGGAGAAACCAGTGGATTCCTGGGGCACCTCTCTATAAGCAAATAGGAGGTGTGGCAGGTAACGCTCCCAGTCCTTTCCCTGTGACTCCACAAAGGTTTTAAGCATCTGCTTCAGGGTTCCATTAAACCTTTCACACAAGCCATTGGTATGGGCTAGTCACTAGGTGTTCTACCTGCACCTTTTTACATAGACTCTGCATCAGGCCAGACATAAATTGCGTGCCCCGATCAGTTAGCATTTCCTTAGGGAAACCTACCCTTGCAAAGATACCCAATAAAGCATCAGCCACTTTATCAGCTCTGATAGATGACAGGGCCACTGCCTCTGGGTAGCGGGTCACATAATCCACTACCGTCAGAATGAATCTTTTCCCTGAACTGCTGGGGATAGCTAGGGGCCCTACTATATCCACAGCCACCCTCTCAAAGGGCTCAGTCACTATGGGGAGGGGAATTAAAGGGGCACGTCCCACCTCTCCAGGTTTCCCCACTTTCTGACATGCAGGACAGGAGCGACAATAATTAGCAACATCAGTACCCATCCCCGGCCAATAAAAGTGATGGGACAACCGGGCTTTGGTTCTCTGTACCCCTAGATGTCCTGCCATAGGAATTTCATGGGCCACTCCCAACAGTTGCGCTCTAAACCGTTTAGGTACCACTAACTGTCTCTCAGCTAGCCAGGGATCCTGTCCCTTCACTGGAATGGACTCCCGGTACAACCTCCCTTTACCCCAGTACACTCTCTCTTTATCAGAGTCAGCAGGCAGCTGCCTAGCTAGGTCCCTGATCTTCTCTAGTGTGGGATCGGTCCCCAGGGCCTGCTGAAAATCCTGACTCTGACCAATTATTAGTGACTGTGCTGTTTGAGGCCCCCCACCTTCCTTATCAGTGTTCTCCCCTGGGTCCTCAGGCTGAAGCACCCCCTGCTCCCTAATCTGGGCAGACTGCTGTCGGGTCACCACTGATACAGAGGGGCCCTCCCCCTCTGGCACTACTTCTACACACTTTTGGTACTTAGGGATGATTGGTTCACACACCAACAGACTGTCATTCTCATTCAGCTCTCTCTCTCTCTCTGTCAGTGCATCCTCCCATATTTTCACAGGGCCCTACAGACATGTCTGGTTCAGGTAAAGGCTGCGTCACACACACACCCTGCCCCCCCTCCCCTTCAGCACATATCTGAGCATAGTTACACATGGTCTCTTGTACATTAGGACCCTTATCTTGTTTACCTAGGTCACAGGTATCATGATCAGGTATATACTGTGACAATAATCTACCCAAATCAGTACCAAGCAATACATTTGTAGGAATATTATCTGACACTCCCACATCTCTTAACCCTCTTCCTGCTCCCCAATCTAGATATACTCGTGCCATAGGCACTGCAGGTTGTACTCCCCCAATCCCTTTTACTGCTAGAGTCTTTCCAGGGATAATGTCCTCCGAGCTAACTAGCTCTGGACGTACAATAGTCACTTCTGCACCCGTGTCTCTTAGCCCTAATGTTACCTTATCTCCAACAGTCACAGGTTGTAGGTTCTCATTGGTACTTTCCTCTGGCCGGGTTACAAACAAAACAGAAGATGATAATCCTGAGGAGCGGCCTCCTCCTGCTGATGCTGAAGGTTTCTTCCTCTCTGGGCAGTTAGTGCTGATGTGACCCATTTTTTGACAAGCAAAACACTTGCGAGTATCTCCCTGCCCAAATGCAGCACCCGCCCCTCCTTTCCCAGAGGGAGCAGACACACTGGATAAAGGCACAACAGGTTTTGTGAAGGGGAGTCGTGCAACAGCTCCTTTACAGGTGGATCCCCCTTTAGAAAAGGATTTCCTCCCATTCTCTGGAGACCTGTTAGCTGTGTAAAAATCAGCTAGCTCGCCAGCTTCCAATGCTGTTATGGGCTTCCGATCTAAAACCCATTCTTGAACTCCGGCTGGGCACAGCTGCATAAATTGCTCCTTCACCATCAAATCTTCCAGCTCCTCCATTGTGGCAACTTTTAATCCTCTGACCCACTGTTTAAAGGCTGTCATCAAGTTCCCAACAGCTGTAATATAGCTCTCTGACAAACCTTTCTGCAGGGAACGGAATTTCTTTCGGTAAACTTCAGGAGTAAGATTGTATCTCCTCTGCAGTGCAGCTTTAATGGAATCATAGTCCTGATCAAACTCTGGGGGTAATTCAGCAAACGCCTCCAGTGCAGGACCTTTCAGGCCAGGGGTAAGGTACTTGGCCCACTGCTCCCTTGGCAACTGGAACTGTCTGCAAACTTTCTCAAAGCTACGCAGGAATACATCCACATCTCCATCTTTCTCCAGGGTGGGAAAATTCTCTGCACGCACTCTGGGAGCAGGTGGGTCTCTAGGTTCACTAAAAACAGGGGAGACCGTCCCTCTCTCCAACTGTGCAAGCTGTAGCTGATACTCTCTCTCCGCCTGTCGTTCAGCAGCCTGTCTTTCATAAAACTTTGTAATCAGTTCCATGCGCAAACTTGCATCCACTGAGCCCATATGTTTAAGAACAGTTTGCAAATAACAGTCCAATGGATCCCCAGATCCTGATGAATCACTGCCCACAGCTGCAGACATCTCTCCTGAGACTTCAACTGGTGTGATATGGCTGTTATCATATTCAACAAGAGCTTGTATTAGTAAATCTTTGTTCTTTGAACGTATTGGAATATCCCGCTCCTGGCATAGGAGTATAAGTGCCTCTCTAGATCGCTGCTCGTATGCCTCCATAGCAAAAATAAAATAGAAAAGAAAAACAGAGAATAGGGAAGGGGACTGTTTGCAATGTGTGACTATATAATGCACTGAGTTTTAGCCTTTGGAAATTGTAAGAAACAATTTCTTTTAGTACCGGGATTTTCACACTAGCAAATCCACAAGCACTAAAATCCAATAATAAATTTTTTTTATCTACACCGCTGCCCACCAATTTGTGACGAACCAAGGTTATCCAACCCTGCGCCAGTCACTTATTTGGCACAGAAAGGGTTTTCAGCCCCCTTTTCTGTCACCAACAGGTCACAATCTAGCCACACCAGGCAAGCTTGTGATTCAGTTTAGTGGGTGCAAGAGTTAATCCCACTCCCTAGTCTGTACTAGACGTAAGAGAAATGCCCTAAACTCCCTTTTAATCTCACCCACACTAAACCAACAATCCTATAGCTCAAATGCTGCCACCACTTAAAATTTATTAAAGGGAAAATCTTAAGGAAAACCCCAGACTTTACACATTAACTCTAGAAATACAATTTAGCAGAAAATAACCTAAAATTATACAGTTCTAATATTCCAGTCTCTTTCAGTAACGTGGTTCAATTATTAGACAAAGGCCAAACTTAATAAAGGAATTATTTATTATGCCAAAAATATTATGCACAATGCATTATTAATAAAAAGTTGTTACAAATAAAATTACACACGCAAACAGTATTTTAAAATAAAAAGGAGAAAAACAGAATTGAATACTTTCCTAGTCTTCAAGATATGCGCCAGGGGCTGGCATGAAAATGATGGCTCCTTACTTCTGTACAGCAGCTCCCCTTGTAAGAATGACAATCTTATTGTTTAAAAATAAGATTCTTAAACCCTACTTTTCAGAGATAAGGTTGCTTAACCACACCCTCCTGGGCGGGCTAAGAAACCCCCCTGTCTTTACAACCTTCAATAGACTAATTTCTTGCCTGAATTTATACAACCCATTATCATTCCTGCTAGGTAAGAAATTTCTATATTTACATATTTAGAACCTCTTAGTTTTATTGGGAGAACCGGTTTGATATCAAATATGCCATAGGTTGTCATATTTACCTGCCTTTAGGTTATAACAGCTTTAACCCACATATGTACATAATATACCAATGTCCTGTCAGTGACCTGGTCAGTTTTTGTAATGAAGAGCCTGTTTTGCGTCAGGCATTCTATTGACAGCTTAAGCCATAAACTTTATCCTGTGTATCTCTGTGACTAAGAGTTTCAGTGACTTTATGACCCAATGCATACACACTAACATTTGGTGGCTATTTAGAGGGTTCTGGCACTTCAAAGAAAATACAAACACAATTCTTCTTGAAAACAAATAACTGTTTTGAGTGCAAGCTACACAAAGTTAACTCCTTAGCAGCTGAATCCTGAGATAGTTGTGACAATGAGGGTATGTAAACAATAGGTTGGTGTAAATAAAACTAAATTTAACTTTGGGCTGGGTATAGGATTAAAGGGAATGGAGCATGGAGTGTATGTAATGTTACTGCTATGTGTATGTATGTATTGAATATGTTTGCGTGTAAATGAAAGTAAATATGTTTAACTAAATGTAAGTAATGAAAAAAAAGCAACACTCGCACACTCACCCAAATTCGTACACAAACTCTCTCACTAACTCTCTCTCTCACTAACTCTCTCACTAACTCTCTCTCTCACTAACTAACTCTCTCTTACTAACTCACTCTCTCTCACTAACCCACTCTCTCTCACTAACTCACTCTCTGTCTCACTAACTCTCTGTAACCTCCAAGGCCTAGACCTGCACCTATCTCAAAAAAGCAATACAGTCAAGGAAGCCATGTTTAGAGAGTTCTTATATACCCTATGTAAATGGTTAATGATGTACCGGTTTGCAAAGTAAACGAGATCCAGGTGTGATTTAGTGATGATGTGTATGTGTGCAATGTAGAGTAGTAGAATTTGCGCATGCTCATATAGAGTTTCTAAATGCACATGTTTTTCTGGAATGTGTATAATGTGATGATGTCATAGTGATTGTTTTGCATAACAGCCTCCAAATTTAGTTTTTTTTTTAATCCAAATGATGATTTCTGTTCGTATCGTATTTGTTAAGTGTTGTAAAAAAAATTTTTAATAATGTTTTCCTAATTGCCAATGTGAATGTTTTGTTTGTGTATCAGTGTGAATTTTTTGAATTTTTTGTTGTTGTTGTTTTGTTCCGTGATGCAGATCTAAACGTATTTTCCGAATCCCCGTTTATTGTAAATGTTATGTAATATTTAATGTAAAGGATTGTAAATGTTGAATGTGGATGTGCTATGTTGTGTGAGCGATTGTTGTTTGTACATTTGAGCTGATTCTTTTTAGTGTCCATTATGTTGTATGTGTAATATGACAGAGCAGTGTAATTCTCGCTATATCGAGTGTTAGCTGAAAGATCTGTATATTCTTCAGTCTGCATTGATCTCTATTGGAGAATCCATTACACGTCCGTGATTACGCTAGGGAAATAAGCGCGGTACTCGTGTTACTGCAATGCGTAACGTTCTTTTCAGACTTGTAATATCTATGTTATGAAGAGTGCACAATGAAAATAAGGCATGCGCTATTTGCGAACAGCCATTACGCAAAACTTGTAATCTAGCTGTGAGTTTCCTACACACATATCACAAAGGATCCTAATTGTCTCTATAGAGAGATCTGAACTGTTTGGATTACAAGTGTATGTGTATATATATATATATATATATATATATATATATATATATATATATATATATATATATATAAATAATGCTTCATCTACTCCCAATCCCAAACACTGGCCAGTTCATTGTTCATATAGTGATACAAGTGTCAGATTGTAAAATTTTTATGGAAACATTAACTATTTTTTCGTTACATTTCTAAAGGTGGTATCAGTAAGATTATAGCATTTTTTGCTTGTGCATATGCATATTTATCCATTGGTACTACTGTGATTTTATATCTATATGTTTGCCTTCAGCATTTGTAACAAACTCAGAGACGTCTGAGTTCATTTTTAGCATATAAATAAATCATTATTTTTAATGTTCATGTGATTTATATTCTTTCAATCATTGTATCTTAAAGTGAAAGTAAATTTTCACGCTAAAGTGCCAGGTTTTTAAAAATTTGATTAAAAACAGGGGCACTTTAATTTATCAAAAATTAAATTTCACTCGTGTTGTGAAAAAATACTTACCTTTTAATCTTGACAGCAGATCCAGCTTCCTCCACCTGTCGCAAAGCCTCTTCCTGGGTCTAAAATGAGAAATCCGGCTTCCTTCAATCATGGCGTTGAATCAGACACTGATTCCCCATGGGGGAGAAGCCGTGATTGGAGGATGACCAATCCATCATTTCTGAGTCAGAAATGGCTTGCGACGACTGGAGGAAGCTGGAGCTGCTGTCAAGTTTAAAAGGTATTTTTTCACAACACGAGTGAAATGTAAATTTTGATGAATTAAAGTGATGGTAAATTTTATGGTTTGCGATTACACCAAACATTCTTCATTATTATTATAAAGCAGTCACTAACTTTTTTTCTATGTCTCTATTCTATTTTTATATAATATATAATTATAAATGTCCGTGCCGTTTCCTACCCGACTCCTCCCACTTCCGTATTTTACTGTTTCCTAACTAATAGCGGTCCCACCCTCTCTCTGCGTCGGCTAAAAGCGTGTCTCATTAACGAGCACCCTCAGGAAATTGCATTACTCACGTTCAACGCATGCGCATAGTAATGTAGTGACGTTGAAATGTTTGGGCTAACCACCCCTGGGGGAAAATGATGATTGGATGCTGACATAGAGGTAGCATGTTGCATAACATGTGGGGCGGAGGAAACAATACGAACGGCGGATAAGTAAATGATAAAAATTTATGCTATTTAGTAAAATTTAAAAAAAGATTAATTAAAGTTATGCTTAATTTCTATTTAGTTTAAGATGGTGTAAAGTACTTTGCTTAAAGGGACACTAAACCCAAACATTTTCTTTCATGATTTAAGTAGAGAATACAATTTTAAACAACATTCCAATTTACTTATATTATCTAATTTGCTTCATTATTTAGATATCCTTTGTTGAAGAAATAGCAATGCACATGGTGAACCAATCACACAAGGCATCTATGTGCAGCAACCAATCAGCAGCTACTGAGCCTATCTAGATATGCTTTTTACCAAAGTATATCAAGAGAATGAATCAAGTTATATAATAGAAGTAAATAAGAAAATTGTTTAAAATTACATGCTCTTTCTAAATAATGAAAGAAAAAATTGGGTTTCATGTACCTTTAACTTTACCTTACCTTTAAAGTGCCCCTGTTTTTAAACCGGGCACTTTAGCATCACAATTTACATTCACTTTAAACATTTATTTGCAACCTCTTTTTTATTATTGTGCAAATCCTGTTTTCCAATATTGAAGGTGCTGGTTACAAGAGAGGTTTGATACTTTGTTATTTAGTCTATCGTAGCCCCGCATACCTACTTTAGTAGTGGGTACAGTGTTTGGCTATAGTAACAGTGGCGGCTGGTGACTTTTGAGGATGGGGGAGCACTAACCCCGCCCCTCGGGTGGCTCCGCCCATTTTAATGTGTGTATGTGTGTGTGTGTATGTATATATATATATCTATATATAACTTATATTATCAAATTTGCTTCATTCTCTTTGTATCCTTTATTGAAAGAGCATCAATATCTCACTGAGAGCTAGTTGAACATATTGGGTGAGCCAATGACATGAGGCATATATGTGCAGGCACTAAACATCAGTTAATTCCCAGTAGTGCATTGCTGCTTTTGAGCCTATCTAGGTATCCTTTTTTACAACAGATATCAAGAGAACAAAGCATATTAGATAACAGAAGTATATTGGAAAGTTGTTTAAAATTGTTAAAATCTGAATCATGAAAGGAAAAATGTGGGTTCAGTGTCCCTTTAACTCATTATTACATTTTCTTCATAATGTACATTTGGAGGTTACCTGCATATAATTTATGGTTATTAGAATTTTTTTAAATTTCAGAGGGCAAACATAAACATATTTATACACACATACTTACACACACAAACATACACAATGACACAGAGACACACATACATACACAAACACACACATACTATATCACACTACACCCAATTCCACACCCCACACACAATACCACCAAATTACCACCACCACCCCCCCACACACACACAGAATACCACCCATTACCACACACTACCACCCCACACACAATTCCACCCATTAGCACCCCCCACACAATACCACCCATTACCTCCACACACACACAATACCACCCATTACCAACCCCACACACAATATTACCCCATGCACAATACCACTACACACACAATACCACCTCATACACAATACTACACCACACACAACACACAACACCACACATTACCACCCCCACACACATAAAACACACATGATGTTTGCTATTATTCACCGAGTTTTGGCACAAAAAAACACACATATAAAGGCAACCTCATACTTTAAAATAGGTTTGGGGGTAAAAGTTTTAGAGGGATACTACTTTTATGTTAACAGCTGCTGAATCAGAAGAAGGGGTTAATATCTCTTCTCAAAATCCCCAACCCCTCTATCACAATACTCTATCACTGCTGTGTGATTATTATTTTTATTCTGATGTGATGTGGGGGGATACAGCCAAGCCCAGACTACCCCCCCCCCCCATTTCAGATAGTGTTTGATTAACAAGATATCCTGCAATATCTCTCTCTGTATATTCAGTTGAAGAAATGTGTTTAGCAGCTAAACACATTGCTTCAACTGAATATACAGAGAGAGATATTGTGAAGCAGTGCAGATCAGAAGCCCCGATAGGGACACTGTTACTGTCAGTTTAGTTCAAATGTATTGCCCCTTACACGCAGCTAGCTATCCTAGATTAAGCAGCAGCTGTGCCGTTTGAAAATTCTCTGGCACATAAAGTGTTACAGACAGCTAACTATGACCCCACATAACTCACCCATCCTCCAAGCAGATAAAAACAGCCAAGTCTCTCCTGCTTCTCACCTTCTCTATAACATTCCAATATACTTGTGGGACGGCTGCAACTCCCCTGGCTCCTGTTCTCAATCACTGTCACACTGACAGCAAGACTGCTCCCGGATGCATCATGCAACAGAAAGATCTCGTGTGCACCGGGAGTTTTAAATACAAAAAGGGGGGGAGGCAGGCAGGAGCGGCAGTCGGCAGAAACTATAATAATAATAGTCACTGACTGAACTGCCGCCCCCTGTGAAGTGCCGCCTGGGTTCGTGGGACCCTGTTGGTCCCATTGATAAGCCTGCATAAAATCATTGTTGTGTGCCTTAGATAAAACAACTCGCCCCTGCCTGCTGAATGTCAGAGACTTCTCCCTTTGCTTCTTCTCCCGCTCTCACTCTGCCCTCAAGACACTCAGTTCACTTCTCCCCACTACCGCAACACCCCCCCCCCCGGCCGCTTTTAAATTGACATTTAAAAAAAAACTTTAGCCATCCTGCGGTCGACTTGCCCGCAGCTGGGCTAAATGTAAAAAGTCAGTCAGGAGGCACAGCGCTCACACACGGACACCCGCCTCAGCCCTCCACCGCTGTTGCACAAATGAGAGACCCCCAAAGTTCCTGCACCGCCACTTAAATTTGATCTACCTTGTGTCCTTGTCTTCTAGAAGTTCTAAACTCTCTTCTTCACGCTTCGCCTCTTACTGCCAGTGCCACTCTGCTGCCAGACAATTTAAATTGAGCGCGCTTACCTGAGCCCCCAACCAACACAGATGGCTGCGTGCGGGTGATGCGCAGCGTAGGGAGGATAGGTCAAGGCAGGGGGTGAGGGACGACACACTGGAGACACAAGGAGAGACAATCTATCAGACTCAGTGGACCGGACTCTTTTGATGCGGGGGAGGAGCCGGTGATGCAGGGATACCTGCAGCCAATCAGAGCGCAGCTGAACTTGGCTCCTTGAAGTTGTCCCTCCCCACTCGCACACTTCAGCTTGTGCGAACAGGGATCTGAATGAAAGCAGTTTAAGACTGGCCCACATGCCTGCAGTGAAATAGACTTCACTGACAGGCAGGATATAGGGCTCTATCGCACGTGCGATTTCCTTAAAGAGACACACCAGAAACCAAAAATTTTTTACTGTAATAAAAAAAAAGCATCAGATTTTTTTTTTTGGGGGTTAGAAATAAAATATAATTTTTCTAATAGGGGGCTATTGGAAAAATTATATTTTATTCAGCAAAATTTTTTTTTTCCTCTGCATCTGACAGGGGGGCACGTGCTCATGTGCACAAATGGAGGAGCCTCCACTGTATAGTAATATCCTCTTTTAAACAGTACACCAATGCTGTTATGTAATTTACTAGCGCTGGCCATCTACAATGTATGCTTCGTCAAACTATAACACTAAGATAAACTTATTTCACTGTTATTCTATCCCTTGCAGCATCATCACGCCACTTCCTAGCACAGCTCGCACGTGTTCCAGTGTTGTTCTTTTTATTATGCAGTGACTGACAGCAGAGCTTCATCTTTTCTTGTTCTTATTGGACCACTCCGGGCCTACCACATGACAATCCCATTTAGTCCCGCCCACACAACTGCTAGATCTGCAGGAGAAAGTTGATAGACATATTTGAAACTGGCAAACGTTAAAATACATACAAATACATTTTAAAAAAGTACAGAAACGAGTTGACTAAGCCCTGAAACAAATGATAGATTGACGTAATGTACGAAATAGATTAGTAACACAAATAAAAAAGCGTATTTGATTCCTACTTGATTTCAAGCCATAGTTTAATATGCCCTAAAAGTTAAATGACGTAATTTGCTAGACACTGCCCCTTCAAAAAAAAAAGTCGCACTTTGCTGCCATATTTTTCTTAAGCTTGTGTCTCCTAGGTAACAGCGCGACAAACGCGTCACTTCCCGTGGAAAGCTGTCTCGTGCTGCCCCGCGTGTTGTGTGAACCGGTGTGGGTCGCGCGGAGTCAGGTAACAGCGGAGAAGGGGCGGGCCGTGTAGCCCGCCCCCCACAAACACAGAAAGGATGGCTGAGCCTGCTGGGGCCTCCAGCCGTCATGAAAAAAGTTTAGGTCTTCTAACCAGTAAGTTCGTATCGCTCTTGCAGGATGCTAAGGACGGAGTGTTGGATCTAAAAGTGGTGAGTTATGGTGAGGGGAGGGACTGCAAACCATGAGTGACTGGTGGGCAACACGTGACACTTGTGAGGGCTGACAGGTGGGCAGGTAACATATTCTCCTGTTTATTAGGCGAAAACTTCTTGCTTCCATGATTTAAATTATTTTTTGAATCCACATTTTCTATAGTCTTGAAGGGGGACCAACATTATGTCGTGGGCATTAATATTGCATGTATATAGTATACTCAACCACTGATTGACCAGCAGGGCTTAAAGGTCCTGAAGTGGAACTTGAACAAGACAGAAATTTGAAGGTATAATTGACTCAAAATGTTATTCTCAATTCCAAAAAGTTATATTTTTATGGTTTTTTTTTGTGTGCTTTCCCTAAGTTTTCAGTGAAATGTCATCTTAATGCTAAAGGATACAAATATGTTACATAACTGGGTGCTTCCAACTTTGTGGCAAGTGTTTAGGAAGACCCTTTCCTATTCCATTGTGACTTTGCCACAGTGCACAAAGCTAAGTTGATGAACATATGGTTTGATGAGGAGGAACTTGGGTGGCCTGCACATAGCCCTGACCTTAACTCCTTTTGGGATAAATTGGAACCCTGATTATAAGCCAGAACTTGTCGTCAATGCCTGACCTTACAAATGCTCTGTTTTTTTTGTTTTTTTTGTGTGGAATGGGCACAAATTCCCACAGACGCACCCCAAAATCATGTGGAAAGTTTTTCCAGTAGAGTTGCAGCTGTTTTAGCCACAAAGTGGGTAGGAGGGAGACCTGGCAGCAACAACAAATCCTACATACTGATTCCCATGGTTTTGGAGTGGGGTGTCCAACAAGCTCACATAGGTGTGATAGTCAGTTGTACACATCCTTTTGGCTATATAGTGTGATACAAGATATATAGCATATAGGTTTTGTTGGCATACTTGAAAAAAGAGACCTTACATTTTTATTTCTAAAATGTCCATAGCTGTACTTTAAGAATGAAGATTACATCTCAGGTATTCTTGAATACCCATAAGAGATTTGTTATCACTTCTATTGGAAGTCTGTTCCATTAATCAGCCACCCTTTGTGTAAAGAAGTGCTTTTAGATAATATTCCTGAACGTGCTACCCTCCAATATGAGATCATGACTTCTTCTCTAGAAAACCATATTGGATTCGTCTTACTTTCACAAGTATGCCTAATGTGATTTCCAGTAAGTTGTATTCAGCACCTGTTAATGATGGAATTCCTGTGGTGCACAAAACTGTTTGGTTGCTGGTGCTGAATGTGATTACCTTCTTCCTAGAGGGGAATACAATCCTGCATTTCAAAAACCAGACCGCTCCATATTAGACGGTCTCCTCACCCCCTTACCTGCACCAGTTGCAGGAAAGAGTTGGTGCAGGGATTGTGTGATGATATCAGAGATGGGGATAACTGAGTGAGGATTTTGTGTGCAGACAAGATAACATATTCTTTTTGTATACTAATACAGCTATATTTAGCGCTGCGGAATCTGTTGGCGCTCTACAAATAACCGATAATAATAATAATAGCTATGTAGATATAACCATAAGGCTATTTGCAGATGTAATTACCAACCCAGAGGCAGAACTTTTTTCAACTTTCTGCGATGGGATTTTTTTTTATTGAAAATTTTTCTGCAGGACATTTTTAAATGAAACTTAAAGGGACACTAAACCCAATTTTTTTTTCTTTCATGATTCAGATAGAGCATGTGATTTTAAACAACTTTCTAATTTACTCCCATTATCCATTTTTCTTTGTTCTCTTGCTATCTTTATTTAAAAAGCAGGAATGTGATGCATAGGAGCCGGACCATTTTTGGTTGAGAACCTGGGTTATGCTTGCTTATTGGTGGGTAAATGTAAGCCTCCAATAAGCAAGCGCTATCCATGGTGCTGAACCTAACATGGGCTGACTGCTAAGATTTACATTCCTGCTTTTAAAACAAAGATAGTAAGAGAACAAAGAAATTGATAATAGGAGTAAATTAGAGACTTGCTTAAAATTTCATTCTCTATCTGAATCGTGAAAGAAAAATTTGGGTTCAGTGTCCCTTTAATTTATATTTGGCAGTTACATTAAAGGGATACTAAACCCATTTTTTTTCTTTCATGATTCAGATAGAGCACGAGATTTTAAGCAACTTTCTAATTTACTCCTATTATCAATTTTTCTTTGTTCTATCTTGATTTGAAAAAGCAGTACTGTAAGCTTTAGAGCCAGCCCATTTTTGTTCAGCACGTGGTTAGCACTTGCTGATTTGTGTCTAAATGTAGCAAACCAATCAGCAAGCGCTACCCAGGTGCTGAACTAAAAATGGGCCGGCTCCTAACCTTTCATTACTGCTTTTTCAAATTAAGATAACATGAGAACAAAGAAAAATTGATAATAGGCGTAAATTAGAGCATGCAATTTTAAACAACTTTCTATCTGAATCATGAAAGAAAAAAATTGGGGTTAGTGTCCCATTAAAGCACCATCTCAATTGCAACGTGTTGATTAACTGTAGAATAAAGTGTTATAATACATTGCGGGAGTTTAAAATCTCAATGTAAAAATAGCTTCAGAGAAAAAAAAAAGTGAAATGTCTCTTGAATACATTTGTTTTCTTTCATGTAATTAGCAAGAGTCCATGAGCTAGTGACGTATGGGATATACATTCCTACCAGGAGGGGCAAAGTTTCCCAAACCTCAAAATGCCTACAAATACACCCCTCACCACACCCACAAATCAGTTTTACAAACTTTGCCTCCTATGGAGGTGGTGAAGTAAGTTTTTGCTAGATTCTACGTTGATATGCGCTCCGCAGCAGGTTGGAGCCCGGTTTTCCTCTCAGCATGCAGTGAATGTCAGAGGGATGTGAGGAGAGTATTGCCTATTTGAATTCAATGATCTCCTTCTACGGGGTCTATTTCATAGGTTCTCTGTTATCGGTCGTAGAGATTCATCTCTTACCTCCCTTTTCAGATCAACGATATACTCTTTTATTTATTTATTTATTTATTTATATATATATATATATATATATATATATATATATATATATATATATATATATATATATATATAATCATTACCTCACCTCTGCTGATTTTCGTTTCAGTACTGGTTTGGCTTTCTACAACATGTAGATGAGTGTCCTGGGGTAAGTAAGTCTTATTTTTTGTGACACTCTAAGCTATGGTTGGGCACTTTTTTATAAAGTTCTAAATATATGTATTCAAACATTTATTTGCCTTGACTCAGGATGTTCAACATTCCTTATTTCAGACAGTCATTTTCATATTTGGGATAATGCATTTGAATAAATCAATTTTTTTTTTCTTACCTTAAAATTTGACTTTTCCCTGTGGGCTGTTAGGCTCGCGGGGGCTGAAAATGCTTCATTTTATTGCGTCATTCTTGGCGCTGAGTTTTTTGGCGGAAATTTTTTTTCTGTTTCCGGCGTCATACGTGTCGCCGGAAGTTGCGTCGTTTTTTACTTTCTTTTGCGCCAAAAGTGTCGGCGTTCCGGATGTGGCGTCATTTTTGGCGCCAAAAGCATTTAGGCGCCAAATAATGTGGGCGTCTTATTTGGCGCTAAAAAAATATGGGCGTCACTTTTGTCTCCACATTATTTAAGTCTCTTTATTTATTGCTTCTGGTTGCTAGAAGCTTGTTCACTGGCATTTTTTCCCATTCCTGAAACTGTCATTTAAGGAATTTGATCAATTTTGCTTTATATGTTGTTTTTTCTATTACATATTGCAAGATGTCCCACGTTGAAACTGAGTCAGAAGATACTTCTGGAAAATCGCTGCCTGGTGCTGGAGCTACCAAAGCTAAGTGTATCTGCTGTAAACTTTTGGTAGCTGTTCCTCCAGCTGTTGTTTGTATTGAATGTCATGACAAACTTGTTAATGCAGATAATATTTCCTTTAGTAAAGTTACATTACCTGTTGCTGTTCCGTCAACATCTAATACTCAGAGTGTTCCTAATAACGTAAGAGATTTTGTTTCTAAATCCATTCAGAAGGCTATGTCTGTTATTCCTCCTTCTAGTAAACGTAAAAAGTCTTTTAAAACTTCTCATTGTTCAGATGAATTTTTAAATGAACATCATTATTCTGATTCTGATAATGGTTCTTCTGGTTCAGAGGATTCTGTCTCAGAGGTTGATGCTGATAAATCTTCATATTTATTTAAAATGGAATTTATTCGTTCTTTACTTAAAGAAGTCCTAATTGCATTAGAAATTGAGGATTCTGGTCCTCTTGATACTAAATCTAAACGTTTAGATAAGGTTTTTAAATCTCCTGTAGTTATTCCAGAAGTTTTTCCTGTTCCTGGTGCTATTTCTGAAGTAATTTCCAGGGAATGGAATAATTTGGGTAATTCATTTACTCCTTCTAAACGTTTTAAGCAATTATATCCTGTGCCATCTGACAGATTAGAGTTTTGGGACAAAATCCTTAAGGTTGATGGGGCTGTCTCTACTCTTGCTAAGCGTACTACTATTCCTACGGCAGATGGTACTTCCTTTAAGGATCCTTTAGATAGGAAAATAGAATCCTTTCTAAGAAAAGCTTACTTGTGTTCAGGTAATCTTCTTAGACCTGCTATATCTTTGGAGGATGTTGCTGCAGCTTCAACTTTTTGGTTGGAAGCTTTAGCGCAACAAGTAACAGATCATAATTCTCATAGCATTATTATTCTTCTTCAACATGCTAATTTTATTTGTGATGCCATCTTTGATATCATTAGAGTTGATGTCAGGTATATGTCTCTAGCTATTTTAGCTAGAAGAGCTTTATGGCTTAAAACTTGGAATGCTGATATGTCTTCTAAGTCTACTCTGCTTTCCCTTTCTTTCCAGGGTAATAAATTATTTGGTTCTCAGTTGGATTCTATTATATCAACTGTTACTGGAGGGAAAGGAACTTTTTTACCACAGGATAAAAAATCTAAAGGTAAATTTAGGTCTAATAATCGTTTTCGTTCCTTTCGTCACAACGAGGAACAAAAGCCTGATCCTTCATCCTTAGGAGCGGTATCAGTTTGGAAACCATCTCCAGTCTGGAATAAATCCAAGCCTTTTAGAAAATCAGAGCCAGCTCCTAAGTCCACATGAAGGTGCGGCCCTCATTCCAGCTCAGCTGGTAGGGGGCAGATTACGTTTTTTCAAAGAAATTTGGATCAATTCCGTTCACAATCTTTGGATTCAGAACATTGTTTCAGAAGGGTACAGAATTGGCTTCAAGATAAGACCTCCTGCAAAGAGATTTTTTCTTTCCCGTGTCCCAGTAAATCCAGCGAAGGCTCAAGCATTTCTGAAATGTGTTTCAGATCTAGAGTTGGCTGGAGTAATTATGCCAGTTCCAGTTCTGGAACAGGGGCTGGGGTTTTATTCAAATCTCTTCATTGTACCAAAGAAGAATTCCTTCAGACCAGTTCTGGATCTAAAAATATTGAATCGTTATGTAAGGATACCAACATTCAAAATGGTAACTGTAAGGACTATCCTGCCTTTTGTTCAGCAAGGGCATTAGATGTCTACAATAGATTTACAGGATGCATATCTGCATATTCCGATTCATCCAGATCACTATCAGTTTCTGAGATTCTCTTTCCTAGACAAGCATTACCAGTTTGTGGCTCTGCCGTTTGGCCTAGCAACAGCTCCAAGAATTTTTACAAAGGTTCTCGGTGCCCTTCTGTAATCGGAGAACAGGGTATTGTGGTATTTCCTTATTTGGACGATATCTTGGTACTTGCTCAGTCTTCACATTTAGCAGAATCTCATACGAATCGACTTGTGTTGTTTCTTCAAGATCCTGGTTGGAGGATCAATTTACTAAAAAGTTCATTGATTCCTCAGACAAGGGTAACCTTTTTGGGTTTCCAGATAGATTCAGTGTCCATGACTCTATCTTTGACAGACAAGAGACGTCTAAAATTGATATGAGCTTGTCGAAACCTTCAGTCACAATCATTCCCTTCGGTAGCCTTATGCATGGAAATTCTAGGTCTTATGACTGCTGCATCGGACGCGATCCCCTTTGCTCGTTTTCACATGCGACCTCTTCAGCTCTGTATGCTGAACCAGTGGTGCAGGGATTACACAAAGATATCTCAATTAATATCTTTAAAACCGATTGTACGACACTCTCTGACGTGGTGGACAGATCACCATCGTTTAGTTCAGGGGGCTTCTTTTGTTCTTCCGACCTGGACTGTAATTTCAACAGATGCAAGTCTTACAGGTTGGGGAGCTGTGTGGGGGTCTCTGACGGCACAAGGGGTTTGGGAATCTCAGGAGGTGAGATTACTGATCAATATTTTGGAACTCCGTGCAATTTACAGAGCTCTTCAGTCTTGGCCTCTTCTAAAGAGAGAATCGTTCATTTGTTTTCAGACAGACAATGTCACAACTGTGGCATACATCAATCATCAAGGAGGGACTCACAGTCCTCTGGCTATGAAAGAAGTATCTCGAATTCTGGTTTGGGCGGAATCCAGCTCCTGTCTAGTTTCTGCGGTTCATATCCCAGGTATAGACAATTGGGAAGCGGATTATCTCATTCGCCAAACGTTGCATCCGGGCAAATGGTCTCTTCACCCAGAGGTATTTCTTCAGATTGTTCAAATGTGGGGACTTCCAGAAATAGATCTGATGGCCTCTCATCTAAACAAGAAACTTCCCAGGTATCTATCCAGATCCAGGGATCCTCAAGCGGAAGCAGTGGATGCATTGTCACTTCCTTGGAAGTATCATCCTGCCTATATCTTTCCGCCTCTAGTTCTTCCAAGAGTGATCTCCAAGATTCTGAAGGAATGCTCGTTTGTTCTGCTGGTAGCTCCAGCATGGCCTCACAGGTTTTGGTATGCGGATCTTGTCCGGATGGCCTCTTGCCAACCGTGGACTCTTCCGTTAAGGCCAGACCTTCTGTCGCAAGGTCCTTTTTTCCATCAGGATCTCAAATCCTTAAATTTAAAGGTATGGAGATTGAACGCTTGATTCTTAGTCAAAGAGGTTTCTCTGACTCTGTGATTAATACTATGTTACAGGCTCGTAAATCTGTATCTAGGGAGATATATTATAGAGTCTGGAAGACTTATATTTCTTGGTGTCTTTCTCATCATTTTTCCTGGCATTCTTTTAGAATTCCAAGAATTTTACAGTTTCTTCAGGATGGTTTGGATAAAGGTTTGTCTTCAAGTTCCTTGAAAGGACAAATCTCTGCTCTTTCTGTTCTTTTTCACAGAAAGATTGCTAATCTTCCTGATATTCATTGTTTTGTACAAGCTTTGGTTCGTATAAAACCTTTCATTAAGTCAATTTCTCCTCCTTGGAGTTTGAATTTGGTTCTGGGGGCTCTTCAAGCTCCTCCGTTTGAACCTATGCATTCATTGGACATTAAATTACTTTCTTGGAAAGTTTTGTTCCTTTTGGCCATCTCTTCTGCCAGAAGAGTTTCTGAATTATCTGCTCTTTCTTGTGAGTCTCCTTTTCTGATTTTTCACCAGGATAAGGCGGTGTTGCGAACTTCTTTTAAATTTTTACCTAAGGTTGTGAATTCCAACAACATTAGTAGAGAAATTGTGGTTCCTTCATTATGTCCTAATCCTAAGAATTCTAAGGAGAAATCATTGCATTCTTTGGATGTAGTTAGAGCTTTGAAATATTATGTTGAAGCTACTAAGAATTTCCGAAAGACTTCTAGTCTATTTCTTATCTTTTACGGTTCTAGGAAAGGTCAGAAGGCCTCTGCCATTTCTTTGGCATCTTGGTTGAAATCTTTAATTCATCATGCTTATGTCGAGTCGGGTAAAACTCCGCCTCAAAGGATTACAGCTCATTCTACTAGGTCAGTTTCTACTTCCTGGGCGTTTAGGAATGAAGCTTCGGTTGATCAGATTTGCAAAGCAGCAACTTGGTCTTCTTTGCATACTTTTACTAAATTCTACCATTTTGATGTGTTTTCTTCTTCTGAAGCTGTTTTTGGTAGAAAAGTACTTCAGGCAGCTGTTTCAGTTTGAATCTTCTGCTTATATTTTCAGTTTTTTTCATTATAAATTTAAACTTTATTTTGGGTGTGGATTATTTTCAGCGGAATTGGCTGTCTTTATTTTATCCCTCCCTCTCTAGTGACTCTTGCGTGGAAAGATCCACATCTTGGGTAGTCATTATCCCATACGTCACTAGCTCATGGACTCTTGCTAATTGCATGAAAGAAAAAATAATTTATGTAAGAACTTACCTGAAAAATTCATTTCTTTCATATTGGCAAGAGTTCATGAGGCCCACCCTTTTTGTGGTGGTTATGATTTTTTTTGTATAAAGCACAATTATTCCAATTCCTTATTTTTTATGCTTTCGCACTTTTTTCTTATCACCCCACTTCTTGGCTATTCGTTAAACTGATTTGTGGGTGTGGTGAGGGGTGTATTTGTAGGCATTTTGAGGTTTGGGAAACTTTGCCCCTCCTGGTAGGAATGTATATCCCATACGTCACTAGCTCATGGACTCTTGCTAATATGAAAGAAATTAATTTATCAGGTAAGTTCTTACATAAATTATGTTTTTCCTGCTCTTGGTCTAATATCACATAATGAGGTAAAATGCAGTAATAAAAAAGGTGCATTGCTTATAAAAATGCAGACCAGGAAAGGCTTGGTTGGGTTGTAAAAATCCATGAGAGCCAGTCCTGCTGCATACTTGACTGTCCTCTTACAATAATGCTTCTCTCTGATTGCACTGCTATGGAAAATTTACACAGCGCTACCAGACCACAGCGTTGTTTGAAGAAAACAGCCTGATGCAGAGAGCAGTGTTGCAAAG